>NC_057796.1:269275330-269293743 GCF_018294505.1 Triticum aestivum | reverse complement strand
AGCTAAATCAGAGCAGCATCGCAAGCAAGACCAAGAGTGAGAGCAGCAGCGCGAGCAAGAGCAGACCAGGCAGGGGACCGAGAGCAAGAGCAGAGCAGCAGCGCGAGCGAGAGCTAAAGCAGCAGCAGATCCTACTGATGTGGACGTCGCCGCCGAGGGAGCGGCGCCGTGGAGGAAGTGGCCGGCGACGCCGCCGTGCATGGAGCCGCACCGTGTCGGCTCGGGACCGAGCGCCGGCAGCACCGTGAGATCGAATCAAGAAGAAAATGCGGCGATTAGTGTACAACCTCTTTGGTGGCGCCGATTAGGCCGCAGCTTCATCCGAGGAAACAGTGATGATGATGCTCTTCCGGTGGTGCAGGTGAACACGGCGGTGTGGGAATGGAGGTGGCGCGAAAGATGAGGGGAATGGCGGGGCAGCTCCTTGGAGGTGGAGGACAGGGCGGCTGAACCGGCGGGACGATGAGATCGACGACGGATCCTCATCCGGTACGGTGGATGAGGGACGTCGAGGTGTTGTTGTGGACGACGTCGTCGGGGAAGAGGCTCCGGCTGGGTGGCGGACGGAGCAGGGTGTGGTGTTTCATCGCGGGTTTTCGCGGCCTCGGTGTACGAATGGGTGGGCGAATGGGATGGCAGTGGGGAACCATGGCTTAGAGACGCGCTTGTCCGAAATGTGGGGTAAGTTACGAAAGTACCCCCACCGATTTGAGGCGGTTCTTTCGGTTCAGGTGTACCACGGGCATTTCGCGTGTCGGGATTTCACAGGAGGTGGGAGTGTTCGCGCGCGTTGTAATTTCGGAATAGCAAGGCGCGGGTTGAGATGGAGGGAGTTGTCAGAGCACAACAAGACAAAGATATATCTTAAATATTTCGGGCTAACAAGGCGCGGGTTGAAGAGGCGGGAGTTTTGCAGCACGATAGACTGAGACGCTAGCTTGAATTTTCGGCATAACAAGGTGCGGCTTGAAAGTTCGGAAGAACAAGCTTAACGTGTACCCAAAAAAAAGACAATTTGCACCTCAACACGCACAACACACACACAAACACCATTTAGACTAGAGTAAGGTACACGTGCATTGCACGCATGAGATTTGGCAACCAAATTATGAATAAATACCACATTATAGCATGCAAGCTTTGAGTCATATATGCATGATGTAGATGTTCGTTTAATTCTTATAGTTCATTTCATTCAAAATCATCTAGTTTTTATAAGAAAGCTAATCTATTTTAAGATTCATGGAATTGTGCGTCGTAAGACATAAAGTAAAAACAAATAATGACAAATCATGTAGAAAAACATTTGGGCAATTCTGATACGGAAGATTCTAGAACAAATAAGAAGTTCTTGTGTTTTGATGTTTGTGCATTATGCTTAAGTTCAACCATGGAGTCTTCTTGATTATACATGTGGCGAAATCTAGTGGAATCTAGATGATATCCAACGACCAGTAGTGCTCAAATTTGCCATCTTTGGACCATCGGATTCGCCTCATCCAATGACCATCTTTCAAAGTTAAAGTTACCCGCACACAATATAAAAAAAATATAAAATATAAAATATATATATATAGGGGTATAGATATAGATATGTGATGCGAAAGCTGCCCATCATCTCCAATTAGAATAGTGTGTCCATGCACGGATGCGACGTGGCCAAATGATGTCTGCCATCGGTATCTCAAATTCAAATCAGTCTGACCTTGTTCAATGTGTATACATTACAACACGCTCGTTTCCAAACCACACCGCGCAGATCTCCGTTATATTCATGCATGAATAGGTTTCAAACATCAGGATCTCTTATTCAAATATTTGAATTCAACTTTACATTGATTATGACCTCACCTATTCTTTTAGACCCACACAATAGTCTTCTCTTTATAATTGTATCACTAACTTTCTCTCGTGCATGCATGCACACACACTACCAGTCGGCATTATCCATCACACGCATACAATCTTTTTCTTCAGGTCGGTCTCCCATGAAGGCACGCATCGACACACATCCCCCTCTCCATCATATCGGGCATTCTTTATCTCTCACGCGTGCATGCGCAACGATCGATGTTCCTCTATGTATGTGTGTATATAGCTAGGTCTTTCATAGTTTTCCACACAAACCGATCAATCGGTATATCAAGTGAGGTCTCACCCTCTTTCCCACGTCCACATCGACCAATCTATACCTCTCTATATAGGATTAACATATATAGCTAATACACCCACATTAATTATATATCCAACATCCCCCTCTCATCATCCATGCCTTCCGCTTCATCTCTCAGACGCGTGCACAATGGCGAAGACAGGGGGCAGTAAGGGCCCTGCCCCCCTCCCCCCTGACATCAGTATATATCGAGGCTAATATGAATGTGATCATTAGACAATTGCTGCTAAAAATGGTTTAAGTTCATGAATTGACCCTCCTCGTAAAGGATTAGCAATGCTTGGCCCCCTAGCTCATTTATTTTTCATGGCTCCGCCACTGCGCGCAACAGCGCACGTGTTCGCCCCCTCTCTCTAAATATCGACCTCGCACTTGTGCATTCCTTCATAGTCTCCCTCCACTCGGCCCCTCGCACCATCTTCTAGCCCCCACCGGATTTTGCCACATGTACAATCTAGCAGACTCCATGGTTGAACTTAAGCATAATGCACAAACCTCAAAACAATAGTGGTTCTCTTTTGTTCTAGAATCTTCCGTATCATAACTGCCCAAACTTTGTTTCTAGTTGAATTGCCATTATTTGTTTTTACTTTATGCTTTACAACGCACAATTCCATGAATCATAAAATAGATTAAGGGATTCTTTGATTCAAAGGATTCTCAAAGGAATTTTGGAGGATTCTAATCATTAGGAATTTTTCCTATCTTGGTTGTTTGATTCGTAGGATTTTAAGCCATATGAATTTTTCCATATGATTCATTTGCACTAGATTTCATAGGAAACTTCCCATCCACTCAAACCTCTTTGAAAGAATTCTGCGTTTTTTCTATGCACAATCAAACACTCGTACAATCCTGTAGGATTCAAGACGACATTCCACTATAATCCCATGTTTTTCCTATTCCCGCGTTCTTAGCTTTTTTATAAAAACTAATTGATTTTGAATGAGATGAACTATAAGAATTAAACGAAGGGCTACATCAGGCATATATGACTCAGAGCTTACATGCTATAGTGTGGTATTTATTCATAATTTGGTTGCAAAATCTGATGCGTGCAATGCATGTGTACCTTACTAGTACTTCGATTATGTGCAAAAGACGTAAATTAGAATACCAATGGCACGCTACACAGTGTCTCTCTTACAGTTCATGAAGCCACGTGGCACATGTGGAGGCGCTGTCGCGACCTCCTTGCGTGGATTGATCACAGTGACGTGCTGCTGGTTCCAGAAGAATGTACTCGTCCTCCCTGAGCCATACTGGCGGTACATGCACGAAGCGAAGATGTGCACGCACGCCACGCACGTACTCAATCCCTCGTACGCACCTGCGGGTACACGGGCAGACGCAATTTTGTACCAAGATCCACCCCATGTGATAATTTGACGCGTGTAAAGTCGTTCACTTCATTGATGGTCAATTAATACAGCGCATGCAAATTGTGTGGACGTGAGGGCGGAAGAAAGACATTATTACTCCACTGCGCGCATGCGAGTAGTTAAATCGTGGGTTGCTAGTAGTACTTCCATTGGTCTCCTTCATATTTTGTGCCAATTTTTGACAGTAACATAATATTTACGCATTTGAGCAGTGTAGTACTTGAAATTTATGTTTCGCTAAACTCACCGGGAGCCGTTTCGGGCCTCGAAACCAAAACCATCAATTAATCTTTACCTTGTTCCCATCACATTCGAAAGCCTGCTCACACCTACTAGTACGTACCAAACCTGAACATGTTCCCACTATGAAGGTATTAGTACTAGTGCTAGTACTTAGGTTATAAAAAGGGGAACTACCTAACCAAAAATTACTCTACCTTTCCTCCTCATAAATGCTTCTTCTTCATCCGTCGTTGCCATGGCCGGTGAGCAAAGCTCTAGGTCGAGAACTACTCATAACAAGGGAGCGGCAACCAAGGCTGCGGAAAAAAAAGAGGGCTCGCCGCCACGCAGAGACCTCGAAAGATCTCTCACGGGCAGGCGATGGCTCCCAGGAGCGCCCTAGCCGCAGAGGCGAACATGCCGAGCCGGCGGAGCTGGAGTCGTTATCCCTCGACGGCATGCCCGATCAGCTCAATAAGCAGAAGGAGTTCATCCAAGGCTTGATGGAGTTGCTGAAGGGGAGCCTCGACGACATGCCCGCTGAGCTTAATAAGCAGGGGGGTTGACCGCCGGCTTGGTGATGCTGCTGAAGAAGAGCATTGCCTCGGAGAAGAAGGCGACCGGCGAAATCCTGCGACTTCAGGAGGACAAGGCGAAGCTCTGCCACGAGATCGACCTGTTGAAGGAGAAGAACGCCGGCTAGAAGAAGCTGCATGAGAATAGTAGTTCCTCGATGAAGATGCTGCAAGCCCTCGTCATGGAACAGAAGGAGGAGTTGCGAAGCTCCGCATCGAGCACCCGACTGCTGTCAAGGTACGTAATGCGGCCGTGGAACAGATGATGAAGGCTCGCGTCGAGAAATCCCGCGTCATGGACAGAATGAAGATGATGGCAGAGGAGACGCGCAAGGAGATGGAGGTCGTGGAGGCGATGAAGAAGCAGTTACGACTCCGCGGCGAATTAGATCATTTGGGGTGATAATCTTCCTTCTTCTTTTGCTCCTGTGTTTCATCTTTTGCTTCGGGTGTTTCGCCGCACGTGTCATGTTCTCTGCGAGGCATGAATAGAACAATGTTTTTTTTGAGGGAATGAATAGAACAATGCTAACAATGAGATGACTAGCAAATTAGATCATTTTTTATCGCCATATGGCACTGGGCTGCCGTGTTTCGTGCTCCTCCGTCGCAGTACTACTCCAGTGGAAAACTTGAGTATACCGCACGGTTCTTTGCTCTTCCTCGATCAGGTCGTCGGCGCATTTATACGAGTAGTCAAATCACAAGGCCCTGCCTTACAACAGTAATGAGCCATGAAATCACAAAGGCCCTCACCTCTCGTGAAACCGACCAAGCTATACTGCCCCGCCTTCTAGCCTTTTAAAAAATGTATACTTTTGTATAGCAGTAGTATCGATGGATTGCGCCATGGAGCAAAACTTGAAATTAAAAAAAAGGTGGTACATATAGAGAGCGCTCGTCGCCAAATTATGCATATAGTACTATTAAAAAGGCTAGTCACAATAATGGTGTCCAGCACAACCCACCCCTCAAATAAAACTAAGAGGGTGCTTGGATACGTTTTAGTCCCATGACTAAAACTAGTGGGACTATACATGCTAGCCTCACCCATGCTTGGATCCAAATAATAGAAAGGCTAAAATCAAGTTAATGAGCATTTATTATCCTCCAAACCCTCCAATCCAGACCTCGCCTGTGTTAAAGGAGAGGAGTTAAATGAGTAGAGAGAGGACTAATCCACATTTTAGTAGGGGTACCCCTGACTAAAAAAAATTAGTCTCATGACTAGTTTTAGCCCCTCTTTAGTCAGGGGTGCTTGGAACTTTAGCCTCTTAAAGAGACTATTTTTACTTAGACTAAAATAAGTCCCTTGGATCCAAGCACCCTCTAAGCATCCTGGAATTGTTTGACAAAACTAAGCACCCTGAAATTCTTTGACAACTAAACTGCTGGCTATATGATGTTGGCCATATATATTGTACGTATATAATGTGAAGAAACGAGTGGTAGTACTATACCAACTAAAAGATGAAATGTAAGAAATACTAGTATGTACGTACTAAAGAAACATAAAATAGTTCTGCTGGGGCTCAGCACAACACACCCCTCAAATTAAATTAAGCACACCTAAAATTAAACTTTGCAACTATTCCGGTAGACACTGCATTAGAACCACCATGAGCAACGACACTGCCACCTTACTCGGTGTCCTCGTCCACGTCCTCGACTTCGTCCTTGTCCCTCTTCCTCTTGGTCGATACTTCTTTGCTTGAACCACACACTTGGCTGTTGCTCTTCATCCAACCCTTGTAGATATCGAAGCAAAGGTAGCCATCCATTGCAGCGTAGTGGATGTGGTCTATATCTAGTACATTCCGCTGGCATGCATGACGCTGAAACGTGTATGGAGGTTTCTCCAGTTTACCGTACGAAGGATGAACCATGGCTCCTGCCAGGGTCAGCATTGAAGGCTGACGAGAGGACACCAGCCGATTCTTCTGGAGGTCGAAGGTGTTGCCTACAATGAGGCCTATCCGACGCAGGACTTCTTTGTCGTTACCAAAGTCTACAGTAATGAATTTGACTAGGTTGCTCTCGAGGAAGTCCTTAAAAGCCCGGCACTCAACGTCGGCATGGCATATGTGGTAGACCAAGCATAAGTCATGCACGCAAACCTGGATCACGGCGGGCTTCTTCCTCTCTTCGTACTTTAGATCCTTCTCTCGTCCCAGGACTGTGGTGTACAACATCTAGCCCAGCGACCCACTCATCATCTGAGTCTTCGAACATGCGTCTGAAGCGAGAAAGGCATCCTTTCACCGTCGCGGAACGGGTGTAGATGACGTCGAACTCATCGCCGGTGATGGTTCTAACCTTGTACTCGCCGCCGATCGTGGAGATTTGGGACGCCATGGATTTGGGAGGAGGGTTAGGATTAGTGGAACTGCCGTAATATGAATGGACGGGACGACTAGGAGCAAACCGCCGTAGTATTGAAGGACGTGCGGGGACGAGTAGGAGCGAACTGCCAGCGTGTGAACGGCAGGGTAGTGGCTTTCCATTCTCCCATGATACGGGCTTCCGAGAGCCCTTGGATCTGAGATCGAGCGGTTGCATGGCGTGATTCTAGACCTATGGGTGAATATCCTATCCTGGAGGGTTATTCTCCAAGGGCTGCCAGCAGCCCGTATCATGGTCGCGCCTACCACGACTATCGCGTCGCTCGCGCGGTCGCGCCCTTGGAGATTTAACACGGTGCGTTAGGCTATCGGATGTTGGCATGTCATACATAGTCATCACTTAGTCACTCATACTACAACAAGGTTGGCTATAAGTGTAAATTTTTTTACTCCTCTCTATCTCTTTCTTCGTACTCCCTCCGTCCCATAATATAAGAACATTTTTGACACTAGTCTCGTGCCAAAAACGTTCTTATATTATGGGACACAGGGAGTATTAGTATTTATTGCATTTGCCAAGGAGTGACCTCTTCCAATGAAATGGTGTTGCTAACTTTGCTTCATTTAATTAGCTATAGACTCAAAATTGTCTTTTCACCCACGTACACGCGCTTAGCACCGTTTCTTCCTTGGGTCACCAAACTAGTCTCTCTCTTCTTGATTAACTTGCCACATCAGACTTTATGCCTATGTGGCAAGCTTAAGCACCTGTAGGAGCAAGTAAAAGTAAGTACAATAGTGCGCTTTACATGGCATTTTTGTATATGTGGAGGAAAGAGAGGCAAGGAAAAAGTGGAGAAGTGGGCTCTCATGCAAGAGCTAGCCTCTACTACATGGTGGAGCATTGGGAGAGGCACCTGTATGGAGGTGGTCAGGAATCGGGAGACTCACGCCGGTCGTAGCGTCGTAGTTAAAATGATAATGGCAAGTCAAATCACGGGGCCCCACCTGTCCAGCAGTAACTCGCTGTCAAATCACACAGCCCTACGTTTGCAGCAGCCTACTCCCTCGTCTTCTCGCATCTCTGTCGAACCGACTAGGCGGAACTGCCCCGCCTACCGCGCAGGAAAAGCCCCGCCCTCGACTTTTAAATAGTATACAGTATACTAGTTTTGTATCCATGGATTGCGCCTGCGCCATGGAGCAAAGCGTCTAGAAAACGGCGGTACACATGTACGGAGTATACAGCACGCCCGTCGCGTTCGCGTCTCACCCCAGACGATCGGTCGGCCTGGCACGCTGCTCTCCGAATGGAACGCGCGTCATATTGCGTTTGCACACACATGTGGGACGGCAATTGAGAACCAACCATAGGCACACTGCCCGGCCCCGCAAGTCGGGTGACTTAATAGAAGAGGGAGACGAGCGATAGTACTAGAGAAGTGTTGTACTACGTTGGTGCCTGGACGATCCCTGCAAGACACGGAAGATCAGTTCGTCCATGCATGTGACCAAACTCCAGCAGACACGCCTGGATTGGCTATCGTCTACATATCGTGCAGGCTGTGTTGTACATGGCTGTAGTTGTGGTGAGAAATCTAAAAAAAGGTTTCTTGTCATCTCGCAACATTAGGTGTCATGTGCTTCGGATCACTGCGAGGGTTAAACAGCGACAACTGAGTTGGGCTAGTCATTGGGGGCACATGCACGAACAGTGACTACTCGGCTGCCATCTAGGTCAAGCCGGCTATGTTAATTAGGACATCTATCGACGAACCCCTTTTCTACGAGTTTGTCTTTAATTTGAGCTTTGTTCCTCGTCTAGTTTGTCCGTCGGGATTCATGTTGTCTCCTTTGGGCGGTGAGGTTATGATTTCTTGTCATGTGGCATTTTTTCGTGTTATATGTTATAATCCGGTGCTTCAGATCAAAATGACGACAACTGCGCCTCCGGGCCACGTGCATGAAGACTTCTCGACAGTCATTGACGAGGTCAAGCCGGCTCCGGTAGACAAAAGAAAACTAGTACTACTCCACTATATAGGAAGGAGCCTCCGCGCTTGCTTGCTAGTGTTGCTCTCTTCACACTGTCTCGGCCTCTCCAGATCTAAACACGATAGCGGTGGCCAAACTCTCTCTCTCTCTCTGCTCACCGCTGGTCACAGATCTAGCCGGATCCTCTCCGTCGGGGAAGGTGAGAAGGTGAAACGTTCACGCGGTCGTCCTCGGCGACGACTCTTACCCACTACTGGGCGCATCCCGATCAGCCTGACTTGCCGTTCTCTCCCAAGCACCGCTGGTGAGGGAGGGCCTCCGACCCCTTCTTCCTCGCTGTCGAAGTGTGGGCAGATCCGGCCTCCCGCGGCCCACCTAGCGACATCCCGGTGACCATCAGGTATAGCTTCCTTCGAAACCGGCTTTGCTCTACTTCCCGAGCTCCTGACATCGCTGCATTTGTATCTTTTACTGTTTCTCAGGCCCCCTCGTAGATAGGGTCGATCGGCTGTTCGAAAACCACCTAATTTTTTTACATTTAAGAGGTAAAACTAGTTCATGCACTCGAATCTAGTACTACTTGGTTCAAACAAGGAAGAAAGGGGGTGGGGGTGGGGGAGGATTTGTTACCTGAATCTAGGACTTGGTTGAAAGAGGAAATAATGGGGGCGAAAAGTAGCAGAGACTGGCTATCCAACTGGTCTCTAGGTTTAATAGGGAAATAAAGGGAAACACAGTACAAACTCAATATAAACCCGATCTATTGGTTGAAAAAGGAAAGAAAGTGGGGACTGGGGGACAAGTCAACAGAGTAAGTCCAGCACTAGATTTGCTAGCCTCACACAGTATAAGGTGGCTATACCGAACAAAAATGGGACCAACCCAGATATCCTGTTCTGATGTTTGTTGCCCCGAGCCACTCTTATGTAATGCCACTGGTAAAATGTAGCAGTCGCACTGTTAAAACTAAGGACACGTTAAACCAATGTTGTTTTCAATGTAATGCCTCCAGTAATATGAATCAATGGCACTTCTTTACATGTCCTGCTAAAATTTCCCACGATAAGTTGGTTCTTTTCGTTAGAAATGCAACTGTCCTGGTCCGCCTACTCTCCCGTGCCCAAAGTAATGTCGTATTTAACGGTTGTCATAGTTAATCCTAATGCCCACACTAATATCTAGCAATGCCAGTGCTTTAGAAATTGCTACTATCATTGTAGGATTGCCATTTAGATAAGGAACATGCTTCTTTTCATTTGATGCATGTTTCATCACTTGTTAGTCACCCTCCTTTCCACCTTTTTTATGCAAACAGAGATATACATTTCACGCTCGATCTTAGTTGAACTGCACAAATGATATCCAAATTATAGTTGAGCATTCCAGGAGCTTCACAACCAACCTTGATGTTGCTCAATTTTATTGCAACTAATGAAGAAGAAGCTCTGTGGGTTTCGTTTTCTGATGGAAATGGAACCGGGGCTGGAGCCCTTTTCTTAAAAAAAAATTGAAGAAGAAGCTGCTAGCTCACGGGACATTGCTTCATTTTAGGTGAACTGCACCAAAAGGTCCCATGAATTGAATCATCCATGTTGGTGACTAAAAGAGCCAGCATCAGCATCCCAGTCTAAGCACACCCGGCGTCCATCCTTGCGACGCACGGTACACCTCGTTTGCCACCTGCTCGAACCTAGTGTCACTGATAAAATGAAGTAATAATACAGTTAAAATAGAGCGAGTGTCATCTCTATCATTTCATTTCCAATGTAGATAAAGAAAGTGCTTCTCTTTGTTAATGTATGTTTCATCGACTAGTCCCATTGTTCATGTTTAAGCGTTCCTGCAAACTGGGGTGCTTAATTTTAGTTAATATGTACAAAAATAGAGATTTGGATGTCTCAAGGCGCCTCCTTGTACTACCGCTGTACACTGATGTTCATCACTGGTAGAAGGTGTATCTGGGAGACTTGGGAGGATGTCCAGTATGAGGCATACCGTATGAGGCGTCGCGGGGCCCATCTCGCCCTCGCAGCATGGCATACTATGATACTATCGAAATATTTTCTTCTATTTATTTTGTGTGTTTCATCAACTAGTGCCACTATAATGTAATCACGCTTTTTCATTATCTGTGCAAACAGGGTTATTCAGCTGCATTTTGGTGAAACTGCACAAATGTACGTATGGAACCGGCATATATGCAGAGTGCGAGGTGTGCCAAGTAAAAATTACCGACACCAACCATGCTGCATGCACGCATTGGCATCCACCACCACCAGTGGGATGTGTGGCGCTCTCTGTGGACGGATCTTTCTCGGCAGCAAATCATCTAACCAAATACTACTAGCTTATATTGGTAGTTTTCTAGGGACTACTCTTTTCTGAAAGAAGCACCAATCTATTTTTCTTTATTTGTACACTGTGTCACAACTTTGACCCAAAGGTCCAGAGCTATTTTAGGGTGATTGGCGTAGTACTCGGAGACTGATTGTAAGCATGATTTTCATTAGCTGTCACACTGATTGTAAGCATGAGAAGGTGGAAGATTAGGTTAGTGCGAAGCTTGCCTTAAACCCTACCGCCGCTGTTGAAATGAGGCGAGTGTCGAGGGAACCATGGAGAACGGCGGGGAAGCGACGTCGCGCCATCCGGCCCCCTCTTTCTGGCTGGCTCTGCACCCTCATGAACGGCACACCATACTCAATCGATTCGTTATCCTCTGGGTGCTCGACCTTCGACCTGTACGCCCACCACCTCCGCCTGACTGTCGCCTCGGGCGAATCTGTCTGCTCCATCGCCCAGAGGAGATACTCGATGAACTCAGAGGACTGCGGCGTGACTGCCGCCGAGGAGTACATGTACATCGCTGCCCTCATCGCCGTCGTCTCGCTCTTTCGCATACATTGCCACATGGCCCGCACTGTCCTCGAAATCTCCACTCATTGTCAAACCAACTAAGGATCTCCTTCAACCTGGCTATCTTTGCCTGGTCGCACTGTCCTCTCCTCTCCCCTTCCATTTCAAAACCAGCGCCCCTCCTCTCCTGTTCCAGTCCAAAACCAGCGTCGCTCCTCTCCCGTTCTAATCCAAAACCAGTGCTGCTCCTCTCCTCTTCCATTCAAAAACCACCGCCGGCGAGTGAAGGTGTTGTGGAGAAGTAGATCGATGGAGGAGTACAACCGATACGTGAGGATCGCAGACGGCGACCCTGTGAAGCTAGCTAGGATGTTGGAGATACGGTCTTGGTTTGACAACAAGGACAAACTAGCGGCGACGGCGACATCCATGGCCAAATATCTGCAACAGAGCGAAAAGGCGGCGATACTCCCAGAGGGAGTCGCGCCGGAGTACATAGAGCTGCTCCTCTGGGCCATGGAGCAAACAGATTCACTGAATCCGATCGTGAGGGAGCGGTGGTGGGAGTATCGATCCCAGATGGAGCATCCACCAGAGATTGAAGGATCGAGCATCTACAGGGTGCCGTTTGTGAGGGTGTCCTGCCAGAGCGAGCCAGTGGAGTCTTCGTCGACCGAACCCAACTGCAAGAGGAGACGATGCTTCCCCGCCATCGTCTCCCTCGCCGTTCACATCGTCTTACGGGGCGGTTGTCTGCCGCCGAGGAATAGGAGGGGGCTGCCCCCCCAGCCCAATAGTCGGGCAGGTTGTGAATTGTCAGGAGGAGCTTAGGGTTGTCAGTATTTGCAGGTTGTGAATTGTGTTTTGTGTTGTGTATTTTGAGAGTACTTTCAGATATGAATGTCTTTTGAATTTCAGATTTGCAGTATTGAGCATATGAAGTATTTTATGAATTCTAGAGATCTATTTTTAGCACTTAAAAAAATGTAGTTTCATAGGAGTATAAAAGTGCAGACAATGTGATTCTCAGAGAAGAAACTGCAAGTTTCAGTTTCAGATAAGAAACTGCAAGTTCAGTTTCAGATAAGAAACTGCAACTTTCAGAGGCAAAGCATTTATATTAACACGGCCTTTTCAAACAGGGTTAACATCATGTTGGAAGTTTTATTCATGGTCGAAAATGGAACTACCAGCCAGTTAACATCATGCTGATCAACATTCATGAATAGCACATCTTCATATGATGCACAGTCAAAATGCCCACACAATGTCGAGTGTGCAAAACACAGAGAAAACGAGGGACGAAGTTTTGGCAAGTGTTGGACGTGGTTTTGGGCTGCTCCGTCTAGGCCTGCTCCCTCCTCCCCGTGGCCGGCTCTGCTGCCGTGCAGGCCTCACCGCCCCACGATACTCCCATCGATGGCCTAGCCATCCCTCTACTCACCCACACCTGCTGTTATTCTCCGGCGATGGCAGACGAACCAGTAAACCCTCGTACAGTCGTACTCCCCTCCGCGTGGGAAACAACTGCCGAGTCTTCCCTGCCTCCGTGTCGTTCCCTTCCTAGACCTCGCCGTCGTCCACCGCCCTGGTGCTCTCGGCGCGGCCTGGTCAACGTGGTCAACGACCGGCATGCATCTGAAGTGGACTGTACGTGGAGAGGCCGATAGCTGGGTCCACAGCCGCACGCAAGGAAATGCCTCCTTATTACGCGCAAAATAATGATTCCTCCACCTAACATCAGGGACCCACCGAAAGGGCCTCTGTATTTCACGAAAAAAATGTTACCGCCGCTGACAGCTCGGACCCATCAGCTATATCTTTGCACGCAAGGAAGTGCCTCCTTATTACGCACAAAAAAATGAATACTCCCCCTGCTAGCTAGGACCCACCATGGTGGGAGGCTGACTTGTGGGCCTACTAAGTTGACTGGGACGGGGGCCTTTGTCAACTTTAGTCAATATGAACGATTCTAGCTCCAGTGACTGTACCATGTCCATCCAACGGCCGTAGTGCTTCTTCAACCTCTGGTCTTCTTGCTCTAGCCGCCCAAAGCAGCGCCGGTCATGCCACATTCTCCTGCCTCCCGTGGCCGGCTGTGCTGCCGCGGAGGCCTCACCGCCCCTTGCTATTCCCACCGCTGGCCAGGCCCTGCGGCGACGGCAGCCTCACACCGCAGCCGAACCAGTGAACCCTCGTACTCCTCTCCGCGCGGGCATCCACTGCCGCGTCTTCCCCGGCTCTGCATCGTCCCCTTCCTAGGCCTCACCGTCGTCCACCGCCGTGGTGCTCTTCGCGCGGCGTGGTCAACGTGGTCAAGGAACGACTTCCATCAGAAGAGTACTGTACGTGAAGAGGCTGACAGCTGGGTCCACGGCCACAGCCCAGTTTTTTTGTGATTTGCCAAGTAAGTCGCTTTGTCACGCCTGTTGGGCTGCAAATCTTTCAAGACGAGGAGAGCTTTCATTCGGCTGGCCGAGAAAATGGCCCATCAGTAATGAGAAATGGGCTGTACATTTTTAAAACACTTCAAACCGGCAATTAGTTTCAAATATCTTTTTTTTCATTTCGAGATTTTAAATTACATTAATTTTTATGCGTGGAGAATTTGTTGGATTTTATATTGATATACATTTATTTTTAAAATCAGTTTGAATGTGAGTCGAAATTTCGGGATTAAAAACATTTCGGACCGCACCGAAATATGCAAAATTTCATATAATTTTTTAACCGTGGCCACAATATGGGGTGTAATGCTAACAAAAAGAATAAGGGCTCCAAAAAAACCTTAATAATTAGCAAATGGGCTGTAAATTATTAGAAATAATGGCGGATGGGCTGAATGCTATTTTCCACAGATTTGAGGCTTTCCTAAAAAAAGGTTGATGCACAAGAAGTGACTGTTGGATGGCCATCCAACGGCCGTCGTGCTTCTTCAATCTCTGCTCTTCCTGCTCCAGCCGCTCAAACAAGCGCCGACGGGGCTGCCTGCTCCCTCCTCCCCGCGGTCAGCTCTGCTGCCGCGCAGGCCTCACCGCCTCACCGTACTCCGATCGCTGGCCTAGCCATCCCTCTACTCACCCACCCTTGCTGTTATTCTCCGGTGACGGCAGACGAACCAGTTAACCCTCATACAGTCGTACTCCCCTCCGCGTGGGAAACAACTGCCGAGTCTTCCCTGCCTCCGTGTCGTTCCCTTCCTAGGCCTCGCTGTTGTCCACCGCCCTAGTACTCTCGGCGCGGCCTGGTAAACGTGGTCAACGACCGACATGCATCTGAAGTGGACTGTACGTGGAGAGGCCGACAGCTGGGTCCACGGCCGCGCGCAAGGAAGTGCCTCCTTATTACGTGCAAAATAATGATTCCTCCACCTGACATCAGGGACCCACCGAAAGGGCCTCTGTATTTCGCGAAAAAAACGTTACCGCCGCTGACAGCTCGGACCCACCAGCTATATCTTCGCACGCAAGGAAGTGCCTCCTTATTACACACAAAAAATGAATACTCCCCCTGCTAGCTCGGACCCACCATGGTGGGAGGCTGACTTGTGGGCCTACTAAGTTGACTGGGATGGGGGCCTTTGTCAACTTTAGTCAATATGAACGATTCTAGCTCCAGTGACCGTACGATGTCCATCCAACGGCCGTAGTGCTTCTTCAACCTCTGGTCTTCTTGCTCCAGCCGCCCAAAGCAGCGACGGTCGTGCCGCATGCTCCTGCCTCCCGTGGCCGGCTGTGCAGCCGCGGAGGCCTCAACGCCCCCTACTATTCCCACCGCCGGCCAGGCCCTGTGGCGATGGCAGCCTCACACCGCAGCCGAACCAGTGAACCCTCGTACTCCTCTCCGCGCGGGCTTCCACTGCCGCGTCTTCCCCAGCTCCGCGTCGTCCCCTTCCCAGGCCTCGCCGTCGTCCACCGCCGTGGTGCTCTCCGCGAGGCGTGGTCAACGTGGTCAAGGAACGACTTCCATCGGAAGAGTACTGTACGTGGAGAGGCTGACAGCTGGGTCCATGGCCACAGCCCAGTTTCTTTGTGCTTTGCCAAGTAAGTCGCTTTGTCAGGCCTGTTGGGCTGCAAATCTTTCAAGACGAGGAGAGCTTTCATTCGGCTGGCCGAGAAAATGGCCCATCAGTAATGAGAAATGGGCTGTACATTTTTAAAACACATCAACCGGCAATTAGTTTAAAATATATTTTTTTCATTTCGAGATTTTAAATTACATTAATTTTTATGCGTGGAGAATTTGTTGGATTTTATATTGATATACATTTATTTTTAAAATCAGTTTGAATGTGAGTCGAAATTTCAGGATTAAAAACGGTTCGGACAGCACCGAAATATGCAAAATTTCGTATAATTTTTTAACCGTGGCCACAATATGGGCTGTAATGCTAACAAAAAGAATATGGGCTCCAAAAAAACTTAATAATTAGCAAATGGGCTGTAAATTATTAGAAATAATGGCAGATGGGCTGTATGCGGTTTTCCACAGATTTGAGGCTTTCCTAAAAAAAGGTTTACGCACAAGCAGTGACTGTTGGATGGCCATCCAACGGCCGTCGTGCTTCTTCAATCTCTGCTCTTCCTGCTCCAGACGCTCAAACAAGCGCCGGCGGGACTGCCTGCTCCCTCCTCCTCGCGGCCGGCTCTGCTACCGCGCAGGCCTCACCGCCCCACCATACTCCCATCGCTGGCCTAGCCATCCCTCTACTCACCCACACCTGCTGTTATTCTCTGGCGACGGCAGACGAACTAGTAAACCCTCGTATAGTCGTACTCCCCTCCGCGTGGGAAACAACTGCCGAGTCTTCCCTGCCTCCGTGTCGTTCCCTTCCTAGGCCTCACGTCGTCCCCCGCCCTAGTGCTCTCGGCGCGGCCTGGTCAACGTGGTCATCGACCGACATGCATCTGAAGTGGACTGTACGTGGAGAGGCCGACAGCTGGGTCCACGGCCGCACGCAAGGAAATGCCTCCTTATTACGCGCAAAATAATGATTCCTCCACCTGACATCAGGGACCCACCGAACGGGCCTCTGTATTTCGCAAGAAAAATGTTACCGCCGCTGACAGCTCGGACCCACCAGCTATATCTTCGCTCGCAAGGAAGTGCCTCCTTATTACGCACAAAAAAATGAATACTCCCCCTGCTAGTTAGGACCCACCATGTTGGGAGGCTGACTTGTGGGCCTACTAAGTTGACTGGGACGGGGGCCTTTGTCAACTTTAGGCAATATTAATGATTCTAGCTCCAGTGACCGTACGATGTCCATCCAACGGCCGTAGTGCTTCTTCAACCTCTGGTCTTGTTGCTCCAGCCGCCCAAAGCAGCGCCGGTCGTGTCGCATGCTCTTGCCTCCCGTGGCCGGCTGTGCTGCCGCGGAGGCCTCACCACCCCCTACTATTCCCACCACTGGCCATGCCCTGCGGCGACGGTAGCCTCACACCGCAGCCGAACCAGTGAACCCTCGTACTCCTCTCCGCGCGGGCTTCCACTACCGCGTCTTCCCCGGCTCCCCGTCGTCCCCTTCCTAGGCCTCGCCGTCGTCAACCGCCCTGGTGCTCTCGGCGCGGCGTGGTCAACGTGGTCAAGGAACGACTTTCATCGGACGTGGACTGTACGTGGAGAGGCTGACAGCTGGGTCCACGGCCGCAGCAAGGAAGTGCCTCCTTATTACGCGGAAAATAATAATTCCTCCACCTGACAGCTGGGACCCACCGGACGGGCCACTGTATTTCGCGAAAAAACATTTCCCCCTGACTGGTGGGACCCACCAGCTACATCTTCGCACGCAAGCAAGTGCGTCCGGGCAAAAAAAAACGATTCGCCCGCCTGAGTGCTGGGACCCACCAGCTACATCTTCGCAGGCAAGGAAGTGCCTGACAGTCGGGACCCACCTGGTCGAAGCGTACGTAGCGTTGTCATTCTGGTCGCGAACGTGTACGTACATATATACTGGTGGATGTAGAGGCGCGCACGTGTCGTAGTAGAGGCGCGTACGTGTCGTAGTAGAGGCGCGCACGTAGCATGTACACGTACGTACAGCGGCCAGGGTGCAAGAAAGAAAATACGGCCACGTATGTGTACATACGGGCGGGGTCTCGAATGCCTACTCGCGCATACGTACGGCCAGGGCTCGTGTACATGGCTAGGTCGGAACGGAGAAACAGCGTCGTCGTCGTGTTCATGGGGAGGCAACGGAATGCGTCGTGTTCATGGGAAGGCAACATAATGCGTCGTGTTCATCGGGAGGCAACGGAACGCGTGGGAGCCAACCGGCTGGGTCGGAATGGAATGCGTGGTCGTTTTCATCGGGAGGGCTTGGACGGAACAGGCGATAGAAATGAGGCCTGGCGTACTGCACAATGGAGGAAACGGACCTCCTACGTTCGGAACGGGGTCCTGTTGATCGGGAGGGGTGTGGCGTACCGCAAAACGGAGGAAACGGACCTCGTATGGTCGAAACGGGGGTCCTGTTCATCGGGAGGGGTGTGGCGTGGACCTCCTACGGTCGAAACGGGGTCCTGTTGATCGGGAGGGGTGTGGCGTACCGCAAAACTGACGACACGGACCTCCTACGGTCGAAACGGGGGTCCTGTTCATCGGGAGGGGTGTGGCGTACCGCAAAACGGGACTCCACGGGATACTGTTCATCTCCACCGTCGACCTCCACCAGCCTCCACGGGCTCCTGTTCATCCAGCCTCCACCGCGCGCTACTCCACCGGCTACTGTTCAACCACCCCTCCACGGGCACCCCTCCACCGTCTACTGTTCATCCAGCCCTCCACACCACAGGGTCCTGTTCAACCACCCCTCCATGGGCACCCCTCCACCGTCTACTGTTCATCCAGCCCTCCACCACACCACGGG
>NC_057796.1:269220202-269275069 GCF_018294505.1 Triticum aestivum | reverse complement strand
GCAACGCTCACTGTTCATCCCAGAGGCAGCATCGATCGGCTTCAGTTAGCAGCAGTAGCGAAGGAATCGCGCAATCGGGTTTAGTTAACAGCCATCGATCGATCGCTCGAGTTCAGTAATGCGTAGCCTGCACTGCAATCGCTCGGGTTCAGTTAGAGCCCAACGCCTCGCTCGGGTTCAGTTAGAGCCAACGCCTCGCACACGCGCGCGTACGTGTACGAGAGAAACACGCATCGCTCGGCCCCCGACCTCCCACCGTAACCGGGAACTCCCCGAAATTTTCCTCGTCCTCGCTTCTACCACGGTTTTTTCCGTCATGGGCGGCCCAAAGAATGTCATGCAACTGCGTCTCCGGCCCGCCCAGGACGAAAAGCCCATTTTCTGTCATGATTTTTTGTCATAGAAGTAGGAGCCCACCACATCTATGATGATACCGGGTTTTGTCACAATTATCGTCATAGAAGTGTCATATGTATGACAGAAAAAATATTCGTTCGTCCCAAAATGTCACGGATGTGTCCTTTTTTGTAGTGCATTTCCCTCTTGTTTTCCTCTCCCACTTCACCCTTGCCGTTTTATTCGCTCTCTCTTTCCGTTCTCCTCTTTTTTGCTTGCTTCGCCGTCATGGCTAGTCCTTTATCTACTCCTTTGTCTCCCGAGAATGAAGCTCTTAATTTTAAACAAAGGGAGGGAGAAATTCTAAAAGATGCTTGGTACAGAATTTGCAATGTGCAAAATAGATCTACTAGGAAGCAATCTACTTACGTTCTTCTTCGCAATTTTTATGTAGGCATCACTCCTTGGAATAGATATATTCTTGATACCATTACCGGAGGGAATTTTTTGGGTAGCCATACTTTTGATTCTTATAATACCATGATAGATTTGTTTGGGCCACCACCTCTTTTGGTTAATGGAACTATTTTAACTTTGGAAAATGTGATGCAAAGGCTTGAGATTATTGAAAATAAAGTTGCCACCGTAGAGTTGATTGAAAATTTGGATAAAAAGATCGACAACCAAATTACCCAATATGGATCTAAGGTAGGAGTTGCTCTTAAAAATTTCAAAGAAAAGGAACCCATGGTTAATGAAAAGATAGATCAAGATTCCACTAGAATCGATAAAATTGAGAATATTATTACCAACTTAGGGTCATCCTTTTCTTCTGCGAAAATTACTCCAAAACCTCCTACTAAAATTGCAAAATTAATGTTTGTTCCTAAAAATAACGGTGAAACTTCTAGTAAGGAAGATGCGGATCTCAAATCCATAAGTGTTCACCCCAACTTTGTCGCTATCATTAAGGAACCTTTTACTACAAATGATTTTCTTGATTTCTTGCCTAGGAGTTTAATCATTGATAAAAAGAAGGAAACTTCTAAAGGTTATAAGTGTTCCATTGAAGAATTGCCGCCCAAAGATGGCAATACCTAGATCTATCCTTGCCTTTATGCCTAGCTAGGGGCGTTAAACGATAGCGCTTGTTGGGAGGCAACCCAATTTTATTTTATTTTTTTGCTTTTTGGTTCTGTTTAGGAATAGATAATCCATCTAGCTTCTGTTTAGATATGGTTTTGTGTTTTAATTAGTGTTTGTGCCAAGTATAACCTTTGGGAAGACTTGGGGAAAATCTTTGCGATCTTGCTGTAAAAAACAGAAACTTTAGCGCTTACGAGATTAGCTACAACTTTTTACTGGACAGTGCTATTTAGTTGATTCTTTTTGCAGATGTTTAATAGATAAATTCCTCACGTCCAGAAATTTATTTGAGAATTTTTGGAGTTCCATAAGTTCTCATTAGTTACAGATTACTACAGACTGTTCTGTTTTTGATAGTTTCTGTTTTTCGTGTGTTGTTTGCTTATTTTGATGAATCTATGGCTAGTAATGGAGTTTATGAACCATAGAGAAGTTGGAATACAGTAGGTTTAACACCAATATAAATAAATAATGATTTCATTACAGTACCTTGAAGTGGTGTTTTGTTTTCTTTCGCTAACGGAGCTCACGAGATTTTCTGTTAAGTTTTGTGTTGTGAAGTTTTCAAGTTTTGTGTAAAGATTTGATGGATTATGGAACAAGGAGTGGCAAGATCCTAAGCTTGGGGATGCCCAAGGCACCCCAAGGTAAAATCTAAGGACAACCCAAAAGCCTAAGCTTGGGGATGCCCCAGAAGGCATCCCCTCTTTTGTCTTCATTCATCGGTAACTTTACTTGGATCTATATTTTTATTCACCACATGATATGTGTTTTGCTTCGAGCGTCTTGTATGATTTGAGTCTTCGCTTGTTAGTTCTCCACAATCATACTTGCTGTACACACCTTTTGAGACAGACACACATTATTCGGAATTTATTAGAATACTCTATGTGCTTCACTTATATCTTTTGAGTTAGACAATTTTGCTCTAGTGCTTCACTTATATCTTTTAGAGCACGGTGGTGGTTATATTTTATAGAAATAATTGATCTCTCATGCTTCACTTATATTATTTTGAGAGTCCTTTAGAATAGCATGGTAATTTGCTTTGGTTATAAATTTAGTCCTAATATGATAGGCATCCAAGATAAAAACTTCCATATAAGTGCATTGAATACTAAGATAAGTTTGATACTTGATAGTTGTTTTGAGATATGGAGATAGTAATATTAAAGTTGTGCTAGTTGAGTAGTTGTCAATTTGAGAAATACTTGTGTTGAAGTTTGCAAGTCCCGTAGCATGCACGTATGGTAAATGTTATGTAACAAATTTGAAACATGAGTGTCGGTGTACAAAAAGAGGGTGCGTTTTTGTACCCCTATACCTGTGCCCGGGAAGTCGGAGCCACGCCTACGGTCACCCCAAGCAGAACAAGGGAGGTGAGCCAAGGTAAGACCGAAGCCCAAGATAATCAGAGCAACGCCAAGTCCAAGACCACAAAGAGCAGAGGGACGAAGCAGATTCCCCTGGCAAGACCCTTGTTGGGGCAGCCATAGCAACCCCGGCAAGATCCTTGCCGGGACAGCTCGCCCCACGCCAACAGAGCGAGCCACCCTTGAGCCCACGGTCCCCAACGCCATCATCCACGTGGGGCCAGGGCTTGGGAAGGCACCTCTGTGGTGGTATGCAGATCTTTGTGAAGACATATTCAAGATCAGATGAGGATTAGAAGACGACGATCCTCGGCAAGATCCTTGCCGAGGGAGGCCACCAGACCCCCAGCGAGGCCCTTGCCGGGGACGACAGCGCGCCACGGCAAGACCCTTGCCGGGCCACACGACAAGACCCTTGCCGGGCCACCCGGCAAGGCCCTCACCAAGGACACCAGCGGGGCCACCGCCAGGCTCACTCCAACCAAGCTTCCACCGCCATTCGCATGCAGCTGCCAACCCAACCAGCTGGGGCGGGCACCTGCGTGGCAACATGCAACTCCCAGGCCAACTCATCGAGCGCTTGCGTGGCGGCATGCAGATCTTCATGAAGGATCCACCACCGCTCCACCTCAGCTGCCTGCCTCCCTACATGGCGCCGCACGCATCGCTGGCTAAGGCGCGTGTCGAAGCGAGGAGGAGCGGCGACGGACGGGACGGACCTCGGCCCCGTCCCCGATAAAGCAAGGGGACACCTAAGCTACGCACTAAATGCGTCTTGTCCTGTAATACGAGCGATAAGCTCAGGGCACTGTACACCTTTCCACCTCCTGTGTGCCACTGTGGCAGCCCCTTTCAACTATAAAAGGAGGCCCATGGCATACTGGAGAAGGATTCGGCTCTTTCGAACCACACACTGGCCACATCTAGTTCGAGAGCTCAAGAACTCTCTGAAATACACCGACCAAAGCAGGACTAGGGTTTTACGCATCCTCGTGGCCCGAACCTGGGTAAACGATCCTTGTGCTGTCTACTAGCCTTGCTCTTCTTGCAACCCCGCGCCCCGGCAACTGTAGTAGGGATTCTTGTGATCCCATAGGTGTCGTTTTCCCCCGACATCTTTGGCGCGCCAGGTAGGGGGCGCAATTGTGAGAATCTGGTCTAGTACTTAGCCTAGCAGTTCTTCATTGCCCTTGGCTCCTGAGAAGAAGGCGGCTGGCGGAACGACGCCGACTCGGCAACAGAAAAGCTAAGTCATTCAGAGCCTTGAGTTATTTCCTCCTTTACATAAGGTTATCGTCCTCGGAGATCTCGCCTATGTATGAGAAACCTGCACGCAAAGGGGCCCTCCCGTAATTGGGAACGCCCTTGTTCTGTTTTGAGTCCGCTCAACAGCTCAAAGCGGCCGCGTCGAGAGTGGCGGGGTAGCCTTCCGCACTTGGCAACGCTCCCGACTCTGACTCGAGTCAAGCTCGACAGTTCGGGCAGCCGCGCTAAGGGCGGCATGGTGGTTCGCCCGACAGCAAGCACACCCGGCAGGCCAATGGGGATCCGTCCCCAAGACGCCGCCTTGGGTTTACGCGCCGGCGAGCCTACCCAGTAACGTAGGGGGGACATACAAAGGGAAATCGAACAGGAAAATAACATGCATAATATTGAAAGTGCTGCAGAGTTATATTACATCAAATTGTTGCTGCGGTTCTAACTAGAGATAGAGATTGTCTTGGTTGTGAACCTGCAGCGGCAATAAAGAACGGGATCCCTAATCTCGGTGCTGGCCCTCCACCCTCTGGATTTTGCCGACTCGGCTAATGATGGGCTTGATGCGCTCCCTGAGTGGCGCGAGGTCAGTACCCTCTGGCAAGCTCTCCAGCGCGGCGTCGAAGTCAAGGTCGGGGTACCAGTGCGCCACCTTGGTGAGAACCTTGGTCATGGCACCCTGGCAAAGCCTCTGGGACTCGTCGGCCAGTGAGGCCGCCCGGTTGGCGTGGAGCCGCTCCAGAGCGCCGACGACCTTCTCAAAGAACAAGGTCAGGCTGCAATTGACGCTCACGCTCCGCTCCGGGACATACCTCATGTCCGGCATCCCCATGATGGCCAGCTGGGCGGCGGCCTGGTTGGCGACGGTGGCGAGGCGATCGAGCCAACGGTTCTCGCCCGCCACGTGGTCCGCGAAGTTGAGGCCCTCGTTCGCTCGCAACTGCTTCTCAGCCTCCAGCTCCTTGGCCAGGGTCCCCTCTCGGGTTTTGGCCTCCGACAGCACCTTCTCGAGACCCTCCAACTTCAGCTTGAGGTCTTCGATGCAGTTGTTGGCCTTTGAGAGCTCCCCAGCTTTGCTGACGACCGCGCCCTGCGCCTCGGTCAGGGCACTGTTAAGCGTGTCCTTCTCCTGGGACAGCTTCAGGGCCTGCTCCTTCAGCCTGTCGAGCTCCGCCTCCAACTCCTTCACCTTGCCGGCGTGAACCTCGGCCTGGGCATTGAGTGCCTGTCGGGGTAAATGACCACGGGTAGCCTAACCGACTACCCCTATCTCTTCAGAGAATTTATCAGGCCTTTGGGCCTTCAAGCACTCCAAGCATTTGGACCGCCTTCCCCGGCCGGCTACCACTAAGGTCGACTCCCGGAAGGCGACCCGACCTCACCGACTCCAAGAAGCCAGCCAAGAAGGACGCCGACTCCTAGAAGCCGGCCAAGACTACAACCACTCCTACATAACGACGCCCTGACGGGGCGTGACCACAGTGCTGCCCACGACCCCCGAAGCCCGAGGCAGGCATGGCTACAGGAGGCCGTACGGGGGGGATGTCTCCCGTGCGGCCCGGCACTGTAGCCACGCCAGCCGCGACGTCATCCACGACCCCCTCCTGTACGGCCCAAGGACCGCGGGCCCCTTCAACCAGAGAGAGGCGTGAAGGCGGCCCGGCTTTTCCTAGTCGGCCAGGAGCATAGCCGGCCTCCAGAAGCCGGCGACTCCCTTCCTCGAAGCAGGAGCCCCATTAAGGAGACAAGACGAGGTAAGGCTACAGTGATAGCCCCCGATGCGGGTCACTGTAGCCACGCTTACCTCGACCAAGCCCTCTTCATCAGAGGCGCGGCTACAGTAAGCAGCCGCGGACAAGACCCTAGGCAGTGGGGCCGGCCTGTCGACCGAGGAGCCGACAGCCGGCGGGACCCAGCAGCCGGCGGAGAAGCCGGCAGGCATAGACACTGACGGCTGGGGCCAGTTCCCAGTCGGATTACCATTGTACCCCCGGGGGGTAGGCCTATATAAACCCCCCGGAGCACCCATGCAAAGGGTTCGATCCCTGATAACACACACACCATAGATAGAGGGAAGCAAGAGCTAGCCTTGTTCTTCTTCTCCCTTGATCCCAACAGCTCTAGGAGCGATTGTAGCTACCCTTTACCGATCTAGTGATGATGCGGAGACCCCGCAGAGCAGGACTAGGGGTGTTATCTCCTCGGAGAGCCCCGAACCTGGGTAAGATCCGCCGGCGTGCATGTCTTCGCCTCATCCCGTTTCCAGGCACCGGCGACGTTTTATTGGCTCCCACAATGATAAGCCATCCCTTGGCATATGTCGCACCAACGACCCGACATTTGGCACCCACCGTGGGGCCAGGTGCACCGTCGTCCGGAGACCTGTTCTGGACGGGAACCCTCTTCCTTCCCTGCGAGCGCAGCCAGCCTGCTGCTCCCGATGGCGTTTGCCCCGACGCGCTGCAAGGCGTCGACGACGCCTGCGCAGCGAGCCGCCTCGCCGATCTGCTCGGCGAGACCCGCATCTCCGACGGGCCTGCGTCCGACGCAGGCACCGACTACCCCGAGAGCCGCCTCGTCAGCCTCCTCGACCAACTTCACGTCTCTAGCGAGCCCGCTGCGGACATGGAGTCTGTCGGCTCCACCGACCCGATGCTCATCGACTCCGACACCGCGTCGCTCGACGCCTACCCCTCCGACGTGGTGGTCTTCGACGACCCACTCCCTCGAGCTGACAGCAGCAGCAGCGCTGTCACCGAAGTGCTGGTCATCAGCCACGCCTCCAACTCGGGCGGGAGCGCCCGCGACGCTCAGCAAGCAGCGATGCACGACCTCTCCATCCCTCTCCCGGCCGACGCCGACGCCGAGACCCTGGAGGCACGCCGTCTTGCCCTCATCACGGAGAGCAAGAAGATAGCTTCGATGAGATGCCTCACCGAGGCCCACCAGCGCGAAGTCGACCGCGCCGCCTTCGGGACGCCGCCGCCGAGCGGCCCGAGTCGAGCCGGCTTCGTCCAGAAGCGCGGCGCAGCCGTTGCCAGCATGCTGGGCGCAGATCGCCCCGTCTACGCCACCCCGCTCGAGAATCTGCGAGCCGCTCAGGCGGCAGCAGAGGAACTCAATGGGCTGGGAGCCGATGAGCTCCCCTACATGACAAGACGGATCCAGCAGCTGATTGACGCGGCTGCAGAACGGCACGAAGCCGGCGCCCGAGCTGATAGCCATCCCCCGCGCCGGGAGCACGCCGCGACGTCCCGCTCACCGACTGCGAGCGGCACGCGCCAGAAGAGAGACCAGGAGCCGGCTGCCAGCCGCAGCCGGACTCGCATCACTATCGAGCTCGACGCGGATGGCCGCCCTCGGGCGGTCGAACACCAAGGAAACCAGCCGCCTCCCCCGCCTCGAAGAGAAAGACGCCTCACTCCGCCGCCCATCACACATTCGACTCTTGGCGACCGACTCGGCCGCCGAGAAGGAGTCGGCGAGAGTGACGCCCTCCACAGGATCGACCGCCTTGCTTGGTCCTTGGCGTTAGAAGAAGAAGACGACGTCGGCCCGCCATGCTTCGGCCCCCGCATCCGCGACGAGCCCTTCCCCAAAGGGTTCTCGCTCCCCAGAGACACGCCCAAGTACAACGGCTCGGTGAAGCCGGAAGATTGCCTCATCGACTACTCCACGGCCGTCGGCATCGCCAACGGCAATCGGCGCGTCGCCGTGAAGTACGTCCCCTTGATGCTGCAAGGGACGGCGCGCACATGGCTCAACAGCCTCAAGCCATACAGCATCAACAGCTGGCTGGACTTCACCGAGGTTTTCGTCCGCAACTTCACTAGCACCTACAAGCGGCCTCCCAAGCCTCGCCAGCTCTCCCTCTGCGTCCAAGGGCCCAACGAGTCGACCCGCGACTACCTCACGCGATGGGCCGAGCTCCGCAACTCCTGCGAGGGGGTGCATGAGGTCCAGGCCATCGAGTACTTCACAGCCGGGTGCCAAGAGGGCACCCTCCTCAAGCACCGACTCCTCTGCGACGAGCCGGCTACCCTTGATGAGCTGCTGAGCACCGCCGACAAGTACGCCACTGCCGACTCCTCCATGAAGACCGAGCTTCGAGTGGACACCTCGGGGAAGGTAGTCGCTCCGACTCCCAAGACGCCGGCTGGCGACCCAAACCGACGCCCCTACCAGAACGACCACAAGCGCAAGGGCCACATGCCGACTTCCTCCAGTCGGCAGGTGGCCACAGTTGAAGACGAGCAGCCCGAGGAGCGGCCCGCTCCCAAGAAGAAGGGAGGCCGGCCGCCCTGGCAGTCGTCCTTCTCCTACGAACAAGCACTCGATGCCCCCTGCAAGTTCCACAGCGGCGCGAAGCCGTCCAACCATACAACACGGAAATGCCATTGGCTCACCCGCATCACCAAGGGCGAAGGGATGGTGCCGCCTCCGCCTCCCGGCCCGCCGCCTTCAGCTCCCCAGCAGCCGGCGGCCCGGCCGGCAGTCGGCGCTATCCAAGACGAGTTCCCCGAAGCGCACGACGCCTACGTCGTCTTCACGAGTCAAGTCGACGACAAGCGCAGCCGACGCCGGCAACACCAAGAAGTAAACGCAGTCGCCTCTAGCACCGCCGAGTTCATGCATTGGTCGGAAAAGCCCATCAGCTGGAGCCAGGCCGACCACCCAGAGGTGATGCCTTCGCCTGGCTCCTATGCTATGGTCTTGGACGTCACCCTTGCGACGGAGAGGCGAGCTGCCAGATTTTCTCGCGTCCTGATAGACGGCGGAAGCAGTATCAACATACTGTACCGCGACACCATGGACAAGCTGAACATCAAAGCAAAGCAGCTCATGCCGAGCTGCACTGTTTTCCATGGTATCGTACCCGGCCTATCTTGCTCTCCAATCGGCAAGATCAAAATGGATGTTCTCTTCGGAGACAAAGATCACTTCCGCCGGGAAGCGATATGGTTCGAGGTGGTGGACCTGGAGAGCCCCTATCATGCGCTACTTGGCCGACCTGCTTTGGCCAAGTTCATGGCTGTGCCCCATTATGCCTATCTGAAGATGAAGATGCCGAGCTCGAAGGGGATCATCACGGTAGCCGGCGACTACATGAAGTCCATCGAGTGTGCCATGGCCAGCAGCCGGCTGGCCGAGTCCCTCGTGGTGGCGGAAGAGAAGAAGATGTTGGAACGGGTTGTGGCCATGGCCGGCAAGCAGCCGACCTTGTCGCCCAACCCTAAGGATTGTGATGCGCAGGGCTCCTTCCAGCCCGCAAAAGAGACGAAGAAGATACCTCTAGACCCGGAACACCCGGAGAGGTTCGCCGTGATTGGGGCGAACTTGGACAGCAAATAGGAAGGCGAGCTCGCCGACTTCCTCCGTGAGAATCGAGACATCTTCGCATGGTCCCCAAAGGACATGCCGGGTGTCCCGAAGGATTTCGCCGAGCACAAATTACATGTCCGAGCTGATGCGAAGCCGGTCAAGCAACCCCTCCGCCGACTATCAGAAGAGAAGCGAAGAATCGTGGGAGAAGAGATAGCCCGGCTCCTTGCAGCCGGCTTCATCATGGAAGTGTTCTTTCCAGAATGGCTTGCCAATCCAGTTCTGGTTTTGAAGAAGAATAACAAGTGGCGCATGTGTATAGACTATACAAGCTTGAACAAGGCCTGCCCAAAGGATCCGTTTGCTTTGCCACGGATTGACCAAGTGATAGACTCCACCGCCGGATGCGAGCTGTTGTGTTTTTTGGATGCATACTCAGGGTATCATCAGATCAAGTTGGACCCAGTTGACCGCCTGAAGACTGCCTTCATCACACCCTTTGGAGCTTTCTGCTACCTGACAATGACATTCGGCTTGAGAAACGCCGGTGCCACTTTTCAGCGTTGCATGCAGAAATGTCTCTTGAAACAACTCGGCAGAAATACCCACGTCTACGTAGACGACATTGTGGTGAAGACAGAGAAGCGCGGTACCTTGCTGGAAGACCTGAAGGAAACATTCGCCAACTTGCGCCGATTCCAGATCAAGCTCAACCCCGAGAAGTGCGTGTTCGGAGTGCCAGCCGGCCAGCTGCTAGGCTTCCTGGTATCCGAACGCGGCATCGAGTGCAACCCTATCAAGATCAAAGCCATCGAGAGGATGGAGATTCCCACCAAGCTGCGAGATGTGCAGAAGTTCACTGGCTGCTTAGCCTCCCTGAACCGCTTTATCAGCCGACTAGGAGAGAAGGCTCTCCCCCTGTACCGACTCATGAAGAAGTCCACTCACTTTGAGTGGAATGATCAAGCCGACCAAGCCTTCCATGAGTTGAAGAAAATGTTGACCACTCCGCCTGTCCTGGCCGCGCCGACTGAGAAGGAGCCCATGCTCCTCTACATCGCCGCGACAAGCCGAGTCGTCAGCACCGTTGTTGTGGTCCAGCGCCCGGAGGAAGGCCGAGCCCAGCTGGTCCAGAGGCCGGTCTACTATCTCAGCGAAGTACTATCTAGCTCGAAGCAAAACTACCCGCACTACCAGAA
This sequence comes from Triticum aestivum, assembly GCF_018294505.1. NCBI lineage: Eukaryota > Viridiplantae > Streptophyta > Magnoliopsida > Poales > Poaceae > Triticum > Triticum aestivum. The sequence continues at coordinate 269,264,436 of NC_057796.1, read as the reverse complement.
GATGTGCTATGGGGTGTACTTCGCCGCCAAGAAATTGAAGCCCTACTTCCAAGAGCACCCCATCACGGTCGTGTGCACTGCCCCGCTCGCCGAGATCATAGGCAGCCGGGATACATCTGGCCGGGTGGCCAAATGGGCCATTGCCTTGGCGCCCTACACGGTCTTCTATCAACCCCGCACCGCCATCAAGTCGCAAGCATTGGCCGACTTCCTCGTCGACTGGGCCAAGACCCAGTACTTACCGCCAGCTCCCGACTCTACCCATTGGCGGATGCACTTTGACGGGTCCAAGATGCGCACCGGCTTGGGAGCCGGCGTCGTCCTCACCTCTCCCAAAGACGACAAGCTCAAGTACACGCTGCAGATCCACTTCGCCGCCTCCAACAACGTGGCCGAGTACGAGGCGCTCGTGCATGGGCTCCGGCTAGCCAAAGAACTCGGCATACGCCGGATCCTGTGCTACGGCGACTCAGACTTGGTGGTCCAGCAATCATCTGGCGACTGGGACGCCAAGGACGCAAATATGCGAGCTACCGTTTCCTCGTCCAGCAGATGAGCGGATACTTCGAAGGGTGTGAGTTCCTTCACGTGCCAAGAGCCGACAACGACCAAGCAGATGCCCTAGCACGGATCGGCTCCACCCGACAAGCCATACCGACTGGCGTCTCCCTCCAGCACCTCCTCAAGCCGTCCATCAAGCCGTCTCCAGAGTCGGATTCCATCTTCGTACCGCCTGCGCCAGAAACAGCCGGATCCGGCTCAAGAAATCCCGCAGGCTGCACGGGGACTTCGACGACTCCCCCGGGGACCGACGTAGTCGCACCCGCCCCAGGGACCTCAGAGCCCGGCCCGGGGACTGCAGCAGTCGGCCCGGGGACTGCAACGACGCAAGAAATGGTGGTCGACCCCAACGCAACACCCAACCCACCCACCCGAGTCATGGTGGCCACATTAACAGCACAAGAAGTCACAGCTCCCTCATGGGCCCAGCCCATCCTCAAGTTCCTAGTCAGCAGAGAGCTGCCGACTGATGAGATCGCAGCAAGACTAGTGCAACGACGAGCCGCAGCATATACAATAATCAACAGGCAGCTTGTGAAGCGCAGCGTCACTGGAGTCTTCCAGCGTTGCGTCGAGCCAGAAAAAGGAGTGGCAATCCTCAAAGACATCCACCAAGGCGAATGCGGCCATCACGCCGCCTCAAGATCCCTTGTGGCCAAGGCTTTCCGCCATGGGTTCTTCTGGCCGACTGCCTTGGAGGATGCTAAAGAAATAGTCAAGACCTGCAGAGGATGTCAAGTCTTCAGTTCCAAACAACACTTGCCGGCTTCTGCCCTCAAGACCATTCCCCTCACCTGGCCTTTCGCCGTTTGGGGACTGGACATGGTGGGCCCTTTCAAGACGGCCCGCGGTGGCTTGACACATCTACTCATTGCTGTGGACAAGTTCACAAAGTGGATCGAAGCAAAGCCGATTAAGAAGCTGAACGGGCCGACTGCCGTGACATTCATCACCGACATCACTACTCGGTACGGCGTGCCGCACAGCATCATCACCGACAACGGCACGAACTTCGCCAAAGGCGCACTGGCACGTTTCTGCGCGACACAGGGCATCCGACTGGACTTAGCGTCCGTTGCCCACCCGCAGTTAAACGGCCAAGTCGAGCGAGCAAATGGACTTATCCTCTCCGGCATCAAGCCCCGATTGGTTGCACCACTGGAGCTATCGGCCGGCTGCTGGCTCGAAGAGCTGCCGGCTGTCCTCTGGAGTCTGCGAACTACACCCAACAAGTCAACCGGCTTCACTCCATTCTTCCTTGTGTACGGTGCCGAGGCTGTCATCCCAATAGACATCGAGTTCGACTCGCCTCGGATCACCATGTACACGGAGGAGGAAGCCAAAGAAGCAAGAGAAGACAGCGTCGACCTACTGGAAGAAGGCCGGCTCTTAGCCCTCAGCCGGTCCGCCATCTACCAGCAAGGCCTGCGCCGCTACTACAACCGCAAGGTCAAGCCAATATCCTTCCAAGAGGGCGACCTTGTGCTCCGGCTGATCCAGCGAACAGCCGGCCAGCACAAGCTCTCGGCCCCTTGGGAAGGCCCCTTCGTCATCAGCAAGGCACTCGGCAACGACTCCTACTACTTGATCGACGCGCAAAAGCCAAGAGCACGCAAGAGAGACGACTCCGGCAAGGAGTCGGAGCGACCATGGAATGCAAATCTCCTAAGACGATTTTACAGCTGAAAAGCAGTATGTATCACCCTACCCCTTTTGTATTAAGTTACAAACCAGCAGGCCCCCCGAACAGTACTCGGGGACTGCCTTTTATTTATCTATGGATGACGAGTGTCATATCCATGATTATCTTATTACATTTTGAATTCTTGTCTGGCACCGGGTTCGACTAGTCGACCCGGGGACTGGCCGCCCTAAGCTATATTATAAGTTCTTCCCGAAGTCAGCAAAGTAGTGCGCCGGCTCCCCAGTCCTCTCTTGTTGAAAAGTCGCAGCTCAAAGAACTGACTGTCCGACTAGCAAGAGAGAAGACAGAAAGGACGCCCACACGAAAAATGGCTAAGGAACAACTAACCTATATAGCAAAAAGACGACCTCTATATACGCCTGCCGACTGTCACAACAGCCGGCTGGCCGGCTTCCTAAAAACTTAGCTTAAGTCCAGCAGAGCTAAAAAGTACTTCCCCCTCCCCAATCGGCCAGGCACTCCCCGGCTACAGATTGCAGAGCAACTGTTTGACTGGGGAGGCGGCAACCAAGGGAGGGCGGCAAAGGAAAAAAGCAGAAGGACAAAAAGCAAAAGTACAAGGAAAAGCCGATTGCATAACTTATATACATAAAGCCGCTCAAAGGCTGGCAACAGACTTAAGTTTCAATACACCCAGTGGGTGGAATTGCGCAGACTTAACCAAGTATTGTTCAAAAGCATAACAAGATAGGAAACAAAGAAAGAAGACAAGGGCGTGAAGGCCGAGTGGGTCGGTGAAGGCAGCTCGCCGGCTGAAGGAGTGGCCGCCTAGCTGGTCCCGGCCTGACCGCCTCCCGCGGCAGGAGACGAACTAGCACGCGGCGTAGTGCTGGAGGCGCGGTCAGGCTGGCCGGCTTCTCCGCCAGCCGGCTCGGCGTCTTCACCTTCCACTTCCTCCTCCTCCTCGCCCTCGTCGCTGGAGTCGATCTCCTCCGCCGAGTCCTCGCCGTACGCCGGGTCCAGCCCGAACCAATCTTCGGGCTTCGGGCTGGGCGACTCCATTGTCGTCCACCTCGGGGGCGAAGACGTTGGTGTCGGTGTAGTCGGCGATCGCCGAAGCTCGCCGAATGATGGCCGGCCGCGCCGGCTCCAGCTCCGTGTCGGCTTGCTGCCGCCAGGTCGCCAGCTGGTCAAAATTTAGGCCGGGATACCAGGCGTTGACAAACTCCAGCACCCGCCCGGCGCCGGAGCGAGCCGCTGACGCCTTCCAAGCCTCGAAGCGGCCGACGGCCACCTCCAGCCCGTCGGCGGTCCGGCTGGGAGTGCGCGGGACCACTTGGCCGGGCCAGAGGGCGGCCAAGACCTGCGCCCCGGCACGCTGAAGCCGGCGGAGCAGCCTGTGAGCCGGCTGGATACGAGCCTGGATCGCCAGGAGCTGCTCCTCCAGCGAGCGGCCGGCGGTCGGCGAGATCTCGAAGCCGGCTTGCCTCTTTGCCTGGCGACGAGCTTCGATGGCCTGGTTGGCAGCAGTTGAGTAGCCAGGGAAGTACTCTGCGTGAAGATGAAAAGAAAAGAAGAACCCCAAATCAGAAAAACGAGTCGAAGTAGCAGATGGCAAGAGAGGATGAAGGGATAGACGACTTACCGTCAACCAGGTCCTCAATCCGGCCATAGCCGGAGACCAGAGTCTGCCTGGCCTCTTCCCAGCCGGTCGCCTCCGTCTCGAACTCGGCCTGGAGGGCGGCCTCGCGATCCTGTGCAGCTTTCAGCGCAGCCTTGTGGCCTTCCTCCTGGTCGGCCAGCTTCTTGACCAGGCGGTCGCGCTCCTGCACCAAGGCGGCGAGCTCCGTGTCCTTGGCACAAAGAGCAGTCTGGGACTCCCCCAGCTGCGCCCTCAGACTAGCGTTGGCCGCTGCAGAGTTAGAAGAAAAAGAAGAGCAATAAGAAATCGTCAAGGAAGATCCGATCCGACTGCTCAGCAGTCGGCCCGAATCTCGGGGACTACACCCAGTGGGTGCGCTGACGCGCCCCCACATGAGATAAAGATCAAGTTACATACCTCGGCTTTCAGTGAGATCGGCGGTCTTCTGCGTCAGCTCCCGAGCCTGGGAGTTGAAGGCGGCCGCTCGGAGGTTGTGATAGTCCTGCAAGATGGACAGAAGACCGACGTGAGAACAAAAGCAACGATGAGAAATCATCAAGGAAGATCCGAGCCGACTGCTCAGCAGTCGGCCCGAATCTCGGGGACTACATCCAGTGGGTGCGCTGACGCGCCCCCACGAGAGAAATCAAGAAGAAGATGAGAGTACTAACCCGGATGGCAGCCCGCATGGAGAGGAATTCATCGGTGAGCTGCCTCAGCGCCGTGGCTTGGCCTTGGAGCCGGGTCCGGACGTCTTGCGCAGCGATGTTCACCACGGCTGTCCCTCCGCCTGGCGCCCACCCTGAGGTAGCGCTGGCCGCCTCTGCGTCTCGGGCCGACGAGCTGGAGCCCACGGCCGCCTGTGGCTCCGACGCCGCTTTCTGCGGCTCCGACGCGGCCTTCCCTGCGCACCGGCTTGGCGGAACCCGGACCGCCACCGCAGCTCCCGCGGCCAGCTCGCCTTCCGCCGATTGTGCGGGCGCAGGCTCAGTCTGGCCGCCTTGGGCCGCCCCAGTCGGAAGAGTCGGCCCCGGCGCCTCCCTCACGAAGATGACGTCATCGCCGCTCCCTCCCAGATCCGGCTGGGAACCACCGGCTCCCCCTGGCGAGGGATCCGCGCCCCCGGGCGCCATGGTGCGCAGGGGGGTGACCATCAAGGCCTCCCCTGCCGCCGCTTCGGCCTCGGCCTGGTCCTTGGCTGCGGCCTCGGCAAGTGCCTTCGCCGCCTCCTCCTCACGAGCTGCCTGGGCGGCGGCTGCCCTCCGTGCTTCCGCCTCCCGCGCTTCCTGCTCCTCCCGCACCTCCCGCGCGTTCCTTTCCGTCGCCTCCAGGAGGGCGGCGCGGGGATCTACGCGGCGGGTGGTGCTCCCAGAGCCCCCTGCCGACTCGATAACGGAGCCGGCAGCCGCCCGCTCGAGTGACAGTGGAGCTTTGATCAAATAAAAGAGGACAAAGGTTCAGAAAACCACCCAAGAAAAGAAAGAAGGAAAATACACAGACAGAGAGAACTTACGCCGATACCGCCTGCGGCTGCTTCACCACCTTGCGGAAGCGAGCCGCCTTCGCAGCCGCCTCTTCCCGCCTGTTGGCCGCCGCCCCACCCCTAGGCTTCTTCGTCCGGCTGCCGAACATACCCTGGGTGGCGCGACGTTTCTGGCCTCTACACCGAGCAGGCTGCGCACCGGAAGAGCCCGTGCCGCGTCCGGGGGCCGGCTGGCGGGGCGGGACGGCTTCGGCTTCGTCCTCGTCTGGCCAGTCCTCGAAGGTCGCGGAGAACCCGGCGCCGCCTGCTTCGCCGCCGGCCGGATCGGCGGCGTCCTCCATGTGGACTGCCCCCAGATCGGGGTCCTCCTGGTCGTGCTCGGTCCGGTCGGGGACGAAGCGGCGCTCCGCGTCCGCCCCGCCGGCAGGCCGAAGCAGAGGACTCTGTCAAAAAGAGCGAGCCGACTGGGTTAGAGTCGGCCCAAAGGAACTCGGCAACAAAGCTGAGAGAGAAAGAGAGAAAAAGAGAAGGGGAGCGTACCGTAGGCGGAGGATTGGCGCGGCTGTATGGCTCCTTGCCGAATTGCCAGTTGTCGGGAAGCTGGCAGTTGGCAAGGTAGTTCACCATGTCGGCCGCGTCGGCTTGCGGCATCTCCTTGGAGCACATCCGGCTCGGATCGAGCTGGCCGCTCATCTGACAGATCAGATGAGGCCGGCTCTGGAGCGGGAGGACCCGGCGTGTGACGAACGCGGCCAGAAGGTCGGGCCCCGTCAGGCCCTCCGACTGGACCATCACCCGCAGGCGGGCAATGGCGGCGTTCCCTCCCTGCGATAGCGTCACCGCCCGGAAGGACCACTGGGGCAGCCTCCCCGCCGGTGGGCCGGCTACGTAAGCCGGCAGGTTGACGTAGTCGCCCCGGGGAGCGATGTTCCGCACGTAGAAGTATGATTTCTGCCACTTCTTCACCGACTGGATCAGCGTGATGACCGGGAAGGGGTTGTCGGCGCCAGATCTCCGCGACGCGATGAAGGCGCCAGTATGGGCTGGCACGCCCTTGCTGCGCGTACCCAGCTTCGTCTCGAAGAATTCCCCCCAGAGCTCGAGGGTGGGGAGGACGCCGAGATAGCCCTCGCACAGGGTGACGAAGGCCGACAGCAGCACCACCGCGTTGGGGGTGAGGTGGTGCGGCTGGAGCTGATAGAAGTCCAGCCAGGTGCGGAAGAAGGCGCTCACCGGCAGTCCGAAGCCGCGCAGGAAGTGCGAGCGGAAGACTACCCGCTCGCCCTCCTATGGCGCCGGCCTGACCTCCTTCTCCGGCGCGAGGCGGACCTCCACTTTGTCCGCGCTGGGCAGACGCCGGGTGTCGCGGAGGAAGTCGATGTGGTCGCTATGGACGATGGAGCCATCCCAATCCCCGCCGAGCTGCTCTACGTGGGGAGGCATAGCGAAAGCTGGCACGGCGGCGGAGGAGCGTGCGAAGGAAGAGCGCGGCGGCGAAGCGCTGTCGCAGGAACGAGCAAGGCGAGAAGACGAAGGGAGTAGGAGGAGCGTGCGAGGGCCTGCCGCCCTCCACCTCCCCCTACTTATAGCCTCACGCGGCCGAAGAGGCCGGACGTGGGGGGGAGACGTGGGATTAACTGCGCCCACTCCCCCCACGCCTCGCGTTTATTACGCATACGTGCGAGCCGAAACCGCCGCACGGAACGTGCGGGCGGTTTCGGGATACGAAGGATCCGCGCCTGGGCCGGAGCGCGGACGTGGCGTGCCCCCTCCCTGCGACGACGTCTCGTCACGCGCGTGGGCTGGCAGGCTTTCCGGCCACGTGGCACGCCACGGCTCGAGGCCGGCCCGCGGCCCGGCGCACAAGTCCGCGGGTTCCCGCCTCCCGACTCCAGAAGAATTCGACTAAAGGCGGCGCGCCTGCACCAAGGCCGGCTCCTAGCTGCCGGCTTGTCACGATAGGAAGCCGATCGAGCTTCTCGAACCCCACTCCACCTCGAAGCCCAATCAGCTTCGGGGACTACTGTCGGGGTAAATGACCACGGGTAGCCTAACCGACTACCCCTAGCTCTTCAGAGAATTTATCAGGCCTTTGGGCCTTCAAGCACTCCATGCATTTGGACCGCCTTCCCCGGCCGGCTACCACTAAGGCCGACTCCTGGAAGGCGACCCGGCCTCACCGACTCCAAGAAGCCGGCCAAGAAGGACACCGACTCCTAGAAGCCGGCCAAGACTACAACCACTCCTACATAACGACGCCCTGACGGGGCGTGACCACAGTGCGGCCCACGACCCCTGAAGCCCGAGGCAGGCATGGCTACAGGAGGCCGTACGGGGGGGATGTCTCCCGTGCGGCCCGGCACTATAGCCACGCCAGCCGCGACGTCATCCACGACCCCCTCCTGTACGGCCCAAGGACCGCGGGCCCCTTCAGCCAGAGAGAGGCGTGAAGGCGGCCCGGCTTTTCCTAGTCGGCCAGGAGCATAGCCGGCCTCCAGAAGCCGGCGACTCCCTTCCTCGAAGCAGGAGCCCCATTAAGGAGACAAGACGAGGTAAGGCTACAGTGATAGCCCCCGATGCGGGTCACTGTAGCCACGCTTACCTCGACCAAGCCCTCGTCATCAGAGGCGCGGCTACAGTAAGCAGCCGCGGACAAGACCCTAGGCAGTGGGGCCGGCCTGTCGACCGAGGAGCCGGCAGCCGGCAGGACCCAGCAGCCGGCGGGACCCAGCAGCCGGCGGAGAAGCCGGCAGGCATAGACACTGACGGCTGGGGCCAGTTCCCAGTCGGATTACCATTGTACCCCCGGGGGGTAGGCCTATATAAACCCCCCGGAGCACCCATGCAAAGGGTTCGATCCCTGATAACACACACACCATAGATAGAGGGAAGCAAGAGCTAGCCTTGTTCTTCTTCTCCCTTGATCCCAACAGCTCTAGGAGCGATTGTAGCTACCCTTTACCGATCTAGTGATCATGCGGAGACCCCGCAGAGCAGGACTAGGGGTGTTATCTCCTCGGAGAGCCCCGAACCTGGGTAAGATCCGCCGGCGTGCATGTCTTCGCCTCATCCCGTTTCCAGGCACCGGCGACGTTTTATTGGCTCCCACAATGATAAGCCATCCCTTGGCGTATGTCGCACCAACCACCCGACAGTGCCTCTTTGTGCCTCTGCTCCAGCTCACTGGTCCGCTGAAAGACAAGCTTCTCCACCTCTGCATCCTTGCCGCGAAGCGTGGCGGCAAGCTTCTCCTCGCGTGCAGCGAGGTCCTCCTCCTGGGAGTTCAGCGCGGCCTGGTGCTGGGTCCGGGCGGGTTCGGCGGCCGCGGCCAAGTTCCTCGCCGTCTCCTGAGCCTTCTCGACGTCGGCGAGCTTCATGGTGAGCTCCACGTCGCGCTTGGCTAGCTCGCCCTGGGCAGCCTTGAGCTCCTTGTGGGCCTCGCGGAACCAGTCCTACGTCTCGGCGACGCGCTTCTGGAGGTCCGCCTCTGCCTTCTCCACCACCGCCGTCCTGGACTTAGCCTTGTCCAGGCGGGCGCGGTGGAGCGCCTGGAGCTTCCGGAAGCTGGCACCCATGGCGTGGAGGAGCCGCTCTTCCTGCGAACCGTCGCCGCCCACGATCGGCTCGTCGACGACTTCAAGCCCGGCAGCGGCAAGCACTTCGCCGTCGAACACCTCTCCCTCAACGGGTGTCCTGGTGCTCGACGCGCCTAGAAGGTGGACGAACAAGTAGTCGCTCACCCTCAGGTACTTGCCGGAGCCGGAAGCAGCAGAAGAGGAAGGCTGGTCATCAGCCACCTCCTCCTCCTCTCCGGCAGGCCCCTTGCCGGCCTCTTCAGCGGCAGCCTCGCCGGCCACCCTGGTAGGCCCCTCAGCGGCATCCTCGCAGCACCCTTGGCGGCCTCCTCGGCGGCGATCTTCTTGGCTTCCGCCTAGGCGGCCTTGGCGCCGTCCTCGATGACGGCGTCCACGTCCTTTGGGTTCACCGAGGAGGAATCTGGACACCGAAGGAGGGGGTGAGGCAAGGCCAGGACCAAGAGCCGGAAAGAAAAAGAAGCAGGGACGAACGGCGAATGACTTACCTGTGCCAGCGCCCGGCTGGGAAACGGAAGTCCCCTCCCCGCCAACATTTGGCGTCGAGGCAAAGCCGCCGGCGCCCAAGTTCTCCTCCTCCTCTTCCATGTGCGTGGGCTCGGTGCTTGGTGCCCTTGCCGGGGACACCCCTCGGGGCGGCGTGGTCGATGGGGGTGGCGTGTTGGGAGTAGCCCTCTGTGGCTCCTCCTGTTGCTGCTCTCCTCCTGCATACCTGGCAAGGTCAGCACCAAAGTATCGTGCCCCTAACACATGTCCACGGGGGAAGAGTGATGAACTTACGCTGGGGGCTATGCGGGGGACTGCTGTCCGGGCTGCTCAACACCACCAATGGTGCCCCCGAAGTACCAACTGGGGGCTGGCCACCCGCTGAGACCTTGGCCCTCTTCAATCTCTGGGCCAGCGCCTCCACGTCCCTGCAAAGATGAAGACAAGTTAAGATGAGCAACACAGATTGAGGAGGCAGAGATAACGAAAAGGAACCAGATACTTACTCGTCGTCCGCCTCCTCCTCTGCTGTTTTCCTCTTCCTGCTCGGGCTGAGGGATCCATAATCAAAAGTAACCTCTGTATCAACATCCGCCGGAGGAGGAGAAGGAGGTGGTGTCTGGACACATGTGGACGAAGAAGGGACGACTGTCTTCTTCTTCACCGCGGCCTTCGCCGGCTTCTTTGCCGCCGTGGCCCTCGTGTGGCGCCTGGACCCCTCCAATGTCAGCTGTGGCCACGCAGCCCTTTGCAGTCCGGAATCATGGCAATGATATCGGACCCGCACGAGTTATTGCACAACGGGACCAGCCCCGTCGGCTGCTTGAACAGAGGCCCCTTGAGGACCTTGCCGGCCATCGCGGCGGCCCTCGCGACCTTGCCGGTCTGCTCGACCTCACCGTCGCGGCCCACATCAAGCTGGAAGAGCCGCTGGCAGAAATGGGCGTGCCCCATCACTGTGAAATTGTGGTCGAGGCTGGGACGAAGCCGCATGATGTCGGCGGGGTTCGTGAAGAGCCAGGCTGGCCTCCCCTTGTTATGAAGTGGAGAGATCCGGCGGCGGATGAAGTCCGTCCCGATCATCTCAAGGGTGAGGCCGGCCTCGGTGAGCCGGAGGATACTGGTGGTGGCGACCGTGAGCTTCTCGTCAGCAGCATCAACGTCGCTCCAATCGCTTCTGCGGACCGGCGGCGCCCGGCGAACTTTGCAGAACGTCGGCGGGTCCTTCTCCTCGATCCAGCACCACCGTCCCCGCCATTATTCCCACCTCTCCTTCATGGCGCCCTCCGGATATGCCCCCTTGGATCCTGAGACCCAGGCAATGCAACCGGAGATGGCACCCCCTGGTTGGATCCGAGGGGAGATGTAATGGCGGAAGAACGCCGTGTTGGGGTGCACCCCGGCGAAGCCCTCGTAGAGATGCGCGAAAAGGGCCATGCATGCCACCGCATTCGGAGTAAAATCCATGAGGCGGAAGCCAAAGGTATGCATGACGTCGTAGAAGAAATCGGAGAAGGGAGGACAGAGCCCGCAGGAAAAATAATCAACAAAGAAGGGGTACCGATTTGGGGCAGCCTCGGCGCAGTCGGCGTGGCTGGATGCCCCGAATTCTCCCCCCCCCCGTCTTCACTCCCCACAGGGGCCTGAAGGAGTCCCGAAGCTCGAACACGTCAACTGTCGAGGGGAAGAAGGCGAACTGCATCCGCTGCACCGCCAGCGCACTCTCCGGCGGCTCCGCGGCTCCGGCGTCCTTGGCCACTCCCTTGCCCTTGGTGGATTTTGGCGCCATGGCGGCTGGGGAGGAGGGCAGGACAGAGGGCGGCGGAAGCGCAATGGCGGCAAGCAGAAACGAAGCTTGAAGAAGAAGAGGAAGGCAAGCGGAGGTTTCCGAGATTGGGGTTGCACGAAGGGTAAAAGGAACAGTGCGCCCGCGGTTATCCCTTTTTATGGGGAAGCCGCGGGGCGCGCTACCCATTTACTGTGATGTGACGCATGCGTGTGGAAACCGCCCCACGCATGCCGCCCACGACACGCACACCCCTCCACGCTGCGCCACGCGCGTGGGTCGTGGGAAGCGCAACGCGCGAAAAGTCTTACCGCGGTAAAAACCGCCCCGCCTGCCCGCGCACTGTTTTTGGGCCTGGCCCAACAACGTGTCGCGCTTATGTGTGGCCCAGGCCCGGGGGCTCCTGTCGGTGTACAAAAAGAGGGGTGCATTTTTGCACCCCTATACCTGTGCCCGGGCAGTCGGAGCCGCGCTTACGGTCACGCCAAGCAGAACAGGGGAGGTGAGCCAAGGTAAGACCGAAGCCCAAGATAATCAGAGCAACGCCAAGGCCAAGACCACAAAGAGCAAAGGGACGAAGCAGGTTCCCCCAGCAAGACCCTTGCCAGGGCAGCCTCAGAAGCCCCGGCAAGATCCTTGCCGAGACAGCTCGCCCCACGCCAACGAAGCGAGCCACCCTTGAGCCCACGGTCCCCAACGCCATCATCCACGTGGGGCCAGGGCTCGGGAAGGCACCTCTGTGGTGGTATGCAGATCTTTGTGAAGACATATTCAAGATCAGATGAGGATTAGAAGATGACGATCCTCGGCAAGATCCTTGCGGAGGGAGGCCACCGCCAGACCCCCGGCGAGGCCCTTGCCGGGGACGACAGCGCGCCACGGGAAGACCCTTGTTGGGCCACACGACAAGACCCTTGCCAGGTCACCCGGCAAGGCCCTCACCAAGGACGCCAGTGGGGCCACCGCCAGGCTCACGCCAACCAAGCTTCCACCGCCATTCGCATGCAGCTGCCAGCCCAACCAGCTGGGCGGGCACCTGCGTGGCAACATGCAGCTCCCAGGCCAACTCATCGAGTGCCTGCGTGGTGGCATGCAGATCTTCATGAAGGCTCCACCACCGCGCCACCTCAGCTGCCTGCCTGCCTACATGGCGCCGCACGCATCGCTGGCTAAGGTGCGTGTCGAAGCGAAGAAGAGCGGCGACGGACGGGACGGGCCTCGCCCCCGTCCCCGATAAAGCAAGGGGACACCTAAGCTACGCATTAAATGCGTCTTTTCCTGTAATACGATTGATAAGATCAGGGCACTGTACGCCTTTCCACCTCCTGTGTGCCACTGTGGCAGCCCCTATCGACTATAAAAGGAGGCCCATGGCATACTGGAGAAGGATTCGGCTCTTTCGAACCACGCACTGACCACAGCTAGTTCGAGAGCTCAAGAACTCTCTGAAATACAGCCACCAAAGCAGGACTAGGGTTTTACGCATCCTTGTGGCCCGAACCTGGGTAAACGATCCTTGTGCTGTGTACTAGCCCTGCTCTTCTTGCAACCCTGCGCCCCGGCAACCGTAGTAGGGATTCTTGTGATCCCATAGGTGTCGTTTCCCCCCGACAATGAGGTGTTCTTTGATTGTCATCCTTATGAGTGGCGGTCGGGGACGAGTGATGGTCTTTTCCTACCAATCTACCCCCCTAGGAGCATGCGCGTAGTGCTTGGTTTTTGATGACTTGTAGATTTTTGTAGTAAGTATGTGAGTTCTTTATTACTAATGCTGAGTCCATGGATTATATGCACTCTCAACCTTCCATCATTCCTAGACTCTTCGGTACCGTGCATTGCCCTTTCTCACCTTGAGAGTTGGTGCAAACTTGGCCGGTGCATCCAAACCCCGTGATACAATACGCTCTATCACACATAAACCTCCTTATATCTTCCTCAAAACAGCCACCATACCTACCTATTATGGCATTTCCATAGCCATTCCGAGATATATTTCCATGCAACTTTCGACCATTCCGTTTATTATGACACGCTTTATCATTGTCATAGTGCCGTGCATGGTCATGTAGTTGACATCGTATTTGTGGCAAAGCCACCATCCATATTATTCATACATGTCACTCTTGATTCATTGCCCTTCCCGGTACACCGCCGGAGGCATTCATATAGAGTCATACTTTTCTCTAGCATCGAGTTGTAATCATTGAGTTGTAAATAAATAGAAGTGTGATGATCATCATTAATAGAGCATTTTCCCAAAAAAAAGAGAAAGGCCAAACAAAAATAAGGAATGGCCCAAAAAAAGGGACAATGGTACTATCCTTTTTCCACACTTGTGCTTCAAAGTAGCACCATGATCTTTATGATAGAGAGTCTCTTGTTTTGTCACTTTCATATACTAGTGGGAATTTTACATTATAGACTTGGCTTGTATATTCCAACAATGGGCTTCCTCAAATGCCCTAGGTCTTCGTGAGCAAGCAAGTTGGATGCACACCCACTTAGTTTCGTTTGTTGAGCTTTCATACATTTATAGCTCTAGTGCATCCGTTGCATGGCAATCCCTACTCCTTGCATTGACATCAATTAATGGGCATCTCCCTAGCCCGTTGATTAGCCGCGTCAATGTGAGACTTTCTCCTTTTTTGTCTTCTCCACACAGCCCCCATCATCATATTCTATTCCACCCATAGTGCTATATCCATGGCTCACGCTCATGTATTGCGTGAAAGTTGAAAAAAGTTTGAGATTACTAAAGTATGAAACAATTGCGTGGCTTGTCATCGGGGTTGTGCAAGATGAGAGCTTTCTTGTGTGACGAAAATGAAGCATGGCCAAACTATATGATTTTGTAGGGATGAGCTTTCTTTGGCTATGTTATTTTGTGAAGACATAATTGCTTGGTTAGTATGCTTGAAGTATTATTATTTTTATGTCAATATTAAAATTTTATCTTGAATCTTTCGGATCTGAACATTCATGCCACAATAAAGAAAATTACATTGAAGAATATGCTAAGTAGCATTCCACATCAAAAATTCTGTTTTTATCATTTACCTACTCGAGGACGAGCAGGAATTAAGCTTGGGGATACTTGATACGTCTCCAACGTATCTATAATTTTTGATTGCTCCATGCTATTATATATTCTGTTTTGGATGTTTAATGGGCTTTATTATACACTTTTATATTATTTTTGGGACTAACCTATTAACCCAAGGCCTAGTGCAAATTGTTGTTTTTTGCCTATTTCAGTGTTTCGCAGAAAAAGAATATCAAACGGAGTCCAAACAGAATGAAACCTTCGGGAGCGTGATTTTTGGAACAAACGTGATCCAGAGGACTTGGAGTGGACGTCAAGCAATAAACGAGGAGGCCACGAGGCAGGGGGGTGCGCCTACCCCCTAGGCGCGCCCTCCACCCTCGTGGGCCCCTCGTGGCTCCACCGACCTACTTCTTCCTCCTATATATACCTACGTACCCCGAAACCGACCTACTTCTTCCTCCTATATATACCTAATGCGTTACTATGTTCTTATGAACTTAATACTCTAGATGCATGCTGGATAGCGGTCGATGTGTGGAGTAATAGTAGTAGATGCAGGCAGGATTCGATCTACTTGTCACGGACGTGATGCCTATATACATGATCATGCCTAGATATTCTCATAATTATGCACTTTTCTACCAATTTCTCGACAGTAATTTGTTCACCCACCGTAATACTTATGCTATCTTGAGAGAAGCCACTAGTGAAACCTATGGCCCCCGGGTCTATTCTCCATCATATTAATATCCCGTCAACAAGCTATTTCTTTTGCCATTTATTTTGCTTTCTTTACTTTTAATATTTATCATAAAAATACCAAAAATACTATCTTATCATCTCTATCAGATCTCACTTTTGCAAGTGGCCGTGAAGGGATTGACAACCCCTTTATCGTGTTGGTTGCAAGGTTCTTATTTGTTTGTGTAGGTATGAGGGACTTGCGTGTGGCCTCCTACTAGATTGATACCTTGGTTCTCAAAAACTGAGGGAAATACTTACGCTACTTTGCTGCATCACCCTTTCCTGTTCAAGGGAAAACCAACACATGCTCAATTGGTAGCACCCCCTGAGTGTTGGGACCAACCAGCTATATCTTCGCACGCAAGGAAGTGCGTCCATATTACGGGCAAAAAAATGATTCGCCCCCTGACTGCTGGGACCCACCAACTACATCTTCGCACGGAAGGAACTGCCTGACAGTCAGGAGCCACCTGGTCAAAGCGTACATAGTGTTGTCATTCTGGTCGCGAACATGTATGTACATACTGGTCGATGTAGAGGCGTGCACGGGTCATAGTAGAGGCGCGCACGTGTCGTAGTAGAGGCGCGCACGTAGCATGTACACGTACGTACATCGGCCAGGGTGCAAGAAAGTAAATACGACCACGTACGTACATACGGGCCGGGTCTCGAACGCCTACTCGCGCATACGTACGGCCAGGGCTCGTGTACATGGCTGGGTCGGAACGGAGAAACTGCATTGTCGTCGTGTTCATGGGGAGGCAATGGAATGCGTCGTGTTCATCGGGAGGCAACGGAACGCGTGCTGTTCATCGGGAGCCAACCGGCTTGGACGGCACAGCCGATGGAAACGAGGCCTGGCGTACCGCAGAACGAAGGTAACGGCCTTGTGTTCGACCGGCCACGGTCGAAACGGGGTCCTGTTCATCGGGAGGTGTCGTGGTTTTGTCACGGCAGATGTCCTAGGGAAAGGACTTAGTCGTGGAGCCATCGCGACGGGTTAGCTTAAAGGGGTTAAAGCAGACAAAGGACATAGGGAGTTTATACTGGTTCGGCCCCTTGCATTTTAGGTAAAAGCATACGATCCAGTTGTTGTGAAATTGCTAGGGTTTCGATGACCAGGGAGCGAATCCGCTATGCCTGGTTCTCGAGTTGTTGTTTGTTGTCCCTAAACCGCCGCCGGGTCGTCCCCTTATATACATGGGTTGATGCACGTCGGTTCACAGGATCCCGAGGGTGGCTCATAAACGTGTCCGACCCGGTCTCTACTCTTCCTATCTTAGAACACAAGTTACATATCAATGTCGGTTTATGTCTACAGGCCTTAATCCGCCTTTGGGCCCTGGGCCTTCATAAAGCGCCACCGTCTTTGTCTTCATGGGCTTCAAAGATAATAACTCGTCATGGGGATAACCCGGCCTCTCCTAGACGGTTTACACCCAGTAGTAATATCCCCAACATTAGGCCCTAGATTGATTTGAACTGGTTCATGTCAATCTTCAACACTTGAGAAAAATTCTTCTTTCATTGCCTTCGCGTAAATCTTGTAAACCGCCATGACGTCATCTTCCAGGACCATGATAAACCGCCATCACGTCACCTATTATTAAAGATTGCATATATCTCACCTTCATTAATGAGCCTCCGACAATCGAGGCGACAGCTTTGTCACGTATCCAAATTTTGGGCTCCTCGATTCTCGCGCCTGTCACTTATCCATTCACTTTATAAATAAGGCCAAGGGTCATTTTATCTTTTTCCCCTTCGTGCCTCTTCACATCATCCTCTTCCTCGCGCCGATCGAACGTTCGAGCTCTGCCGCCGCCGTCGACCTTCGCATCTGCTTCAACAACGGCCGCTGCATCAACCTGATGGTACCAGAGAAACGCGGCGCTCCTCCACTGTTCCATCAGCATCGGTAAGTTTCTCCTTTTCTTTACTCTGGATCCAACTTTAGGGTTTCAGTGTTCATCAGAGTTCATTGAAGCTTCGGCGCCGTTCTTCCCTATTCTTCTTAGTATCATAAATGGCTTGTTTAGATCTGATATTTCTTGTGCGGCCGTAACCATAATCCCCTTTTTCCTCATTATAGCATCCCCTTTGTATAGAAAGAATACCATCTGAATCTGATGAACTGTAGAAACACATGTATTTTAGGTCTAAGTATATTTTGATTTTCTGACATGCCGCAGATCTGAATTTATCATACCAGTCTGTGAAAACTGTTTTCCCCTTGCTTAGTTACTTTAGATCCTTACCTTTCATTCCAATAGTGGCGGTTTATTTTTGTAGAAAATGATAATCCGGTGGGTACCATTAGTCCCCTCTTAAACCGCCAAGGCATTTTTCTTTGTAACTCCTCCAATATCAGACTCCGGTTTGACAAATGTCAAACTCCGGTTTACCAATGTGTATATGCCTTTGTTTCTGCTTGTGATCTTGCACCGCTTTATATTTGTCCGTCATAATTCTTAAACCGGCAATAACCATGTTTCAGCTTTCCATTGAAATGGCCACACAAGTTTATGAATGTAACTGGGTTCCTTCCCGTGTTACGGAATCGCAACTAAAAGGATGTGTTGCAACCGGCGCTTTAGCGAAGAAAGAAGTTATCCAGTGGAGGGTCCCGGTCCAGAAAATCCTCCTGAGCCCAAGGACGGAGAAGTAATCATGTTTGTTGATCACCTGAGCCGAGGGTTTAGCCCTCCCGGTTCAAAGTTCTTCTGTGATGTACTTGCTAGCTTCCAACTCCACCCTCAGGACATTGGCCCAAACTCTGTGTCCAATGTTTGCCATTTTCAAGTATTTTGTGAGGCTTATCTTCAAGAGGAGCCCACAATTGAGCTGTTTAGGGATTTCTTCTACTTAAACCGTCGCACAGAGTTCACAGACGGACCCAACACTGAGCTTGGTGGAATGGCGATTCAAACGAGGAAAGATGTCAGCTTCCCTCATGCCAAGCTTCACAGTCACCCCAAGGACTGGAATCAGACTTGGTTTTATTGCAAAGACACATCTCCAACTGATGAAAATCCTTTGCCGGGTTACCGTGCTCACCGTCTTAGCAGTACACATCCCTTTCCTAAGAGGTTAACTTCAAAGGAAAGGTCCAACTACGCTCCACAATTGTCAAAGCTCAGAGCCTTTATGGCGAACGGTTTAACATGTGGTTATTTTGCTCACTGTTGGATAACCTGGAGCATTCTTCCCTTAAGCCGGCACCCCGGTTTGATGTGTGGGTATAAAGGGAGTTTGAAAGATCCTCAGCGACATGTTGATATTCAGCTAACAGAGGCTGAAGTTACTGAGTCTGTCAAGAAAATTCTAAATGAATCAGAAGCTGTCTGTAGCCAGACCGGGTTAAGTCCTTTCCGTGTTTCCAATAAACCGCCAACCGTAAGAATCACAACTCTTTTTGTTTTAACTTGCTCCTTTGAAATATTCTCTTAAAGTTTTGTCCATCTTTGCGAGGGTGATGATCCGTTCTGGAAGAAGAAGCCACAGGATAAACCGGCCAAGACGCCTCGTCCCAAGACCAAGGTTGTTAAAAAACCTGCCAAGAAGAGGACCACTGCGTCTTCCGAACCAAATGCTGATGCCGATTTGGCTAATCTAGACTCAGAGGTAGAACTTGACTCTCTTGGTTCATTTTTCATACACCTCATTAACAATGACCATTATCAGGACGACGCCGAAGGCAGCCAAGCTGTTGATGTAGAGGTAATTATCCTTTCCTCCGGTTCAGATCCCCTGCCAACACAAAAAATCCGTCAAGCAAACCAGAAAATAAGATCTTCTCACCCCCTAGCTCACTTGGATCCAAACTTTCTTTTGAAGAAATAGAAACACGAAGCTCGCCGCACAACCCGGCACAGCGGCCAGGTAGTCACCTCAGCCGGTTTACCGAACACTCCAGTCCGGAAACGTCAATCAGAGGTCTCTTATATTCCTGACACTTCTTGCCCCAAGGCGGGTTGTTTCCGTCAGCCTCTTAATCCGTCTGATTCAAATTATTAGGGCATGCTTCACTCATCCCCTGGCGAGTCATCGGCCACACAACTTCCACCCCTCAAGACAGTTCCTGGGTGAGTCATACCTTTAAATTTATTTTCAATGCCTTATGTTTTACACAATGTATTGACCTTTACATTTGTTCTTCTCAGTGCCAAGCCAAGACCCAGCAAGAAGTCTCGGTTAAATAAACCGTCAAATGAAAATGTGGTTATTGAACCGGAGAAAACCCCAGATCCGGTAGAGACCAATGCTGACGTTCTGCTTGATGATCCGCCCCCTCAAGACCATGATTTTTTTTGTTGAACAAGTAGAAGTTGCTCCATCAAGCCAGTCCAATAAACCGACAAGCCCGTTCCGAGACACTGATAAACTGGCAAGTCCAGCTAAAGCTACTGATAAGCCATCAACTCCAGTGAAAGCTGCTGGTGACAAGGAAGATGACATCATGATTACTGGCTTTGGCCATACAGCTCGTGGCAATCCTGTCGCTTTATCCAAGCATAGTGCCAAGGATGAATTTTCTGCTGTGGGAAAAGGCAAGTGGAACACAGACTTGTCAAGCTACGCCCATCTCAACGCCCAAGACATTCACTCTGGCTTCTTGAACCATCTGTAAACTATGAAGCCGGCTTAGTAAACTTGATGAAAGAGTAATATGAGGTAACTAGTTCTTAACTCTGCATAACTGTTTCTCTCTTAAATCCAATTTCATAATATCAACTCCAGTAGCCCTCAAGTGGCGGTTTATGATATCAATCTAAAGGACTTTGTAATATCTCAACTTTGCATGCTTAGCCTCCGAGGACCGGGTTATCGTTTCAAGATGAACCGGTATCTCAGAATTGTAATATCGTATCTTTCGCTGGTGTAGTCCCCAAGGGCCGGTTTATCTTTTCAAGGTAAACCGGGACTTTAGAAGAAAATCCATAATGTTACTTTGAACAATCATACATTAGCCCCCAAGTGCCAAGAATAATACTTGTATTGTGTTTGGGACTTGTAGAAATTTCTGATAATAAGCAAATAGGTATTACCCGCCAAGTATCAGGTGCATAACTTGTTATGTGCTTGGTACTTCAAATATGTAGTACCAAGTCATGATATGTCTTTCTCTTATGGGCTAAGCTGAGCAAAAAGGAGGCTAAAACCGCTGATCTGCAAGAAAACATCAAGTCCCAGCAATCAGAAACCTCCAAAGCAAAAGATGAGCTGACCAGTGCCTTAGCCGCCATGGAGAAGCTGAAGGAGGGTTTCAATAAGGAGCGGGCGGATTGGGCCATAGAAAAATCCGCATTGCAAAAAAGAGCCGAGGATGCTGAAGCAGCTCTTAAACCGGTGGTAGACGAGCTGACTGGTGTAAAGCGGCGAATACATGCCATGACTGCTGCTGTGTTTGGTAAATATCCTGGCTTTAAGTTTTCAACATATCATCCCATTCATTGTTGGTTTACTCATGTTTGTAATGATGCAGGAACTCGCATTAGTCATCTGGGCTCTGACGTACACAAGAAGCTGAAGGATGCCTATACTCTTATAGAGCAGTTATATACCGGCGCGCAACGGATCATCTGCAATGCTTCTCACAACAAGCCGCCCCCACTCTTATCAAGGAGACCTTAGAAAGGTTGTCAATGCTGCCTGCCCGGGTAGAAGAGCTAAAAAGATCAGCTGCAAGGGCCGATGCTCTGACCGCGCTAACCCGGGCAAAAGCGTGGGTGCCTGATCTTGATCCGGTGGATGTGGGTAAAGGTTATCCGAGCTTAAAAGAAGATGGATCAGAATTTGGCAATGATGACCTCCGAGCCATAAACCGGGAAGTACGTCCACTGTCTTGCCAATTGGCTGAAGAAGCTGATCTTTCACATTAACAGGCAAGTTATGACGTCAACAACAAACGGGTTGCTGCACCAACTCCTGAGGCTCAAAATCCGATCCCGCCAATTCATAAGCACGCCTATGCCCCTCACATTGAACCGTCCACCCTTATAAGCGACGAAGCTATGTTCCAAGCCCTAACTGGGATCAACTGGACAACTATTGACTTCCAGCCGCTGGGTAGAGATGAGGAAGATGAACCGGTGCAAGATGATCCGCAGCCGTCCAGTCAACCTGGTGACGAATCATGATCCGGAGGCCGGGTTAGCCTTCTGCGAACCGCAATACTTGCTGAAAAACAATTATTCTTTTGGGCACTGAAACACCTTGTAATAGGCTAGTTCAAACACTTGGTCTGTTATGCCTTCGTGCATATTTACATTGCCTGATACTCGTTAATTCGCCATGCTTAAGATATATGACATTCATAATCCGTAGCTGCTCTCGCATACAGAAAGTTTGAAAGTGTCCTGGCGGTTTACCACCGGATGGGTCATGATGCCCAGAATATAGCCAGGGTTTATAACCAAGGCTGTAAAAAGACAATCAAATATGAAAATAAATGATACCTGTGACCTTGAATCGCAATGTTGGTTGACCAACTTTTGTAGTGAGGGTAATAACCCTATTCTTGAGTAATGATAACTCCTTTCATACTGTGCCGGTTTATGATAAAACCGTACCGGGTTGTGATAAACACCGGTTTATCCATATTCAATATTGGCGACTTATAGTCGAAACCAGACCGGGTTAATAAACTCCGGATTATAAATGATCATGTACTGACAACTTTGTAGTTGAAAGCCGAACCGGGTTAATGAACGCCGGTTTATCAAAAACATCATAAATCTCATCAAAGGAGAAAAAAACTTGGCAAATAAAAGCATATGAAAACTTGTAGTCGAGGCTTTTCACGGGCTGCCAGGCCCCAAATTCGAGGCTTTTCATGGGCTGCCAGGCCGCTGAGTTAAACCATTTTACAAAGCCTTTTTAAGATGGACCTCAATCTTTAACCAATCGTCGTTTTAACTTTGACAAGTTCAGGGTCATATGAGATTGACTTGTCAAAGTTTGGCGGGTCATACCAGGTTTACCTGGACGGAGTGACTTACTTAAAAAAGGCAGGCTAACCCGGGGTTTTAGGTGTATACACCAGGCTTCCAAGCCGCGGCTTGATAGCCTATTACAAGTGTAGATTCTTTGTTCATTGCGATAGCGAAGAATCCCCAAGCAATATTTTGAGCTGTGCTCAGTGGGTGCCTGTGTTTGAGTTGTTCTTTTGCAACACTCTCTTTGGCCCCTAAGTAATTTTCTTTTTGGCTTTGAGCCGATCAAGAGGTGTAGCTATTGGTTCGAATACGACCAAGCCCCCAAGTGATTTTTCTGGTGGCCTTGCGCCGATCAAGAGGTGTAGCTATTGGTTCGAATACGACCAAGCCCCCAAGTGATTTTTCTGGTGGCCTTGCGCCAATCAAGAGGTGTAGCTATGGTTCGAGTACGACCAAGCCCCCAAGTGATTTTTTTATATAAAGCTTTATAAGCTGAATCAAGGGGTAAACCGGACGCTGCTTTATGAATAGAAGCCCCCATGTAACCACACATGATATAAGAAAAACAACAGATACCCCGCTTTAGCTGAGGCTCCGGTTTATTATATTGATCATAATATATACATTGTCATAACTATGTACATAAGCAGAGCCTGTAGCTCAAGTTTAATAAGGCCGAAGATGAGCGATATTCCACGGCCGGTGGGTCTCCTCCTCCGATTTGCGTGAGTCTTTGTGCTCTCGAACATCCATAAGCTAGTATGACCCGTTATGCAGATTCTTGCTGATAACAAAGGGTCCTTCCCAATGTGGGGATAACTTGTGCATATCAGTCTGATCCTGGATGAGTCGGAGCACCAGATCGCCTTCTTGAAAAGTTCTGGTTCTAACCCGGCGGCTGTGATAGCGACGCAGATCTTGCTGGTAAATCGCCGAACGAGCCGCTGCAATGTCACGCTCCTCATCTAATAGGTCAAGTGCTTCTTGTTGTGCCTTCTCATTATCAGCTTCGACATAAGCCGCCACATGAGGCGAGTAATGACGGATGGCACTAGGGAGAACCGCCTCCGCTCCATAAACCATGAAAAAAGGCGTGTAACCCGTGGATCTGTTGGGCGTGGTATTGATGCTCCACAACACAGAAGGTAACTCTTCCACCCAACAACCCGGCGTCCGCTACAAAGGAACCATAAGCCGGGATTTTATGCCTCTCAATATCTCTTGATTGGCTCGCTCCGCTTGACCATTAGACTGGGGGTGAGCCACTGATGATACGTCAAGCCGGATGTGCTCACGTTGACAGAACTCCTTCATAACACCTTTCGACAGATTGGTACCATTATCAGTTATAATGTTGTGTGGAAAGCCAAACCGGAAAATCACCTTCTTGAGGAATTGAACCGCCATAGCCGCATCACACTTACTGACTGGATCTGTCTCCACCCACTTAGTGAACTTATCAACTGCCACCAAAAGGTGGGTCTTCTTGTCCTTGGACCTCTTAAAGGGCCCAACCATATCCAACCCCCAAGTTGCAAATGGCCAAGTGATTGGAATCATCCTCAATTCCTGGGCTGGAACATGAGCTCGGCGTGAATATTCTGACAACCGTCACACTTTTTCACCAAGTCTTCTGCATCAGCATGAGCCGTCAGCCAATAGAAGCCATGACGAAAAGCTTTAGCTACCAGTGACTTTGAACCGGTGTGATGACCACAATCCCCTTCGTGGATCTCACGCAGGATCTCACGGCCTTCTTCAGGAGACACGCAATGCTGAAACGCCCCTGTTACACTGCAATGATGTAACTCACCATTGACAATAGTCATGGACTTGGATCGCCGGATTATCTGCTTCGCCAACGTTTCATCCTCTGGTAACTCGCCCCGGTTCATATATGCCAAATATGGGACCGTCCAATCCAGGATAACATGAAGAGCCGCCACCAACTGAGCCTCCGGATCAGGAACAGCCAAATCCTCCTCTGTAGGGAGCTTGACTGACGGATTATGCAGTACATCTAGGAAGACATCGGGTGGAACCGGTTTACGCTAGGAACCCAAACGGCTTAAAGCGTCTGCCGCTTCATTCTTCTGCCGGTCCACATGATCGACCTGATAACCTTTAAAGTGACCTGCAACAATGTCCACCTCTCGACGATATGCTGCCATGCGTGGGTCCTTGGTATCCCAAGTAGCAGACACTTGTTGAGCCACCAGGTCTGAGTCACCGAAGCACTTAACCCGGCTTAAATTCATCTCCTTAACCATCCGAAGACCGTGGAGTAAAGCCTCATATTCAACTGCATTGTTAGTGCAAGGGAACATTAAACGGAGAACATAACAAAACTTATCACCTCGTGGGGAAGTTAATACGACTCCAGCCCCCGAGCCCTCCAATTGCCTGGACCCATCAAAATGAATACTCCAATAAGTGTGATCCGGCTTCTCTTCTGGCGCCTGTAACTCTGTCCAGTCATTGATGAAGTCCACAAGTGCCTGAGATTTGACCGTCGTCCGAGGCACATATTTTAACCCATGAGGCCCAAGCTCAATAGCCCACTTGGAAACCCGGCCAGTTGCTTCCCTGTTCTGGATTATATCTCCCAAAGGAGCAGAACCGACCACAGTGATGGGATGACCCTGGAAATATTGCTTAAGCTTTCGGCTCGCCATGAAAACTCCATACACCAGCTTCTGCCAATGTGGGTACCTCTGCTTTGACTCGATAAGTACTTCACTGATATAATAAACCGGCCGTTGAACCGGATACTCGTTTCCGGCGTCCTTGCGTTCCACCACAATAGCCACGCTAACAGCCCGGGCATTAGCGGCGACATATAACAACAAGGGCTCTTTATCAACCGGAGCAGCAAGGATCGGCGGTTCGGCCAACTGCCGCTTTAAGTCCTTGAACGCTTCATTGGCGGCGTCACTCCAGACGAAGTCATCCGTCTTCTTCGGCATCTGATATAAAGGGATTGCCTTCCCCCCAAGGTGATTGATAAACCGGCTCAAGGCTGCAATCTGGCCTGCCAAGCGTTGAACATCATTGATACACTTCGGTTTAGCCAAATAAGTTATAGCCTTGATTTTCTTCGAATTAGCTTCAATGCCCCTGTTAGATACCAGAAAGCCCAAGAGTTTGCCTGCTGGTACACCCAAAACACACTTGGTCAGATTAAGCATCATTTTATAAACCCGGAGGTTATCGAAGGTCTCCTTCAAGTCATCTATCAATGTCTCCTCCTTCCTGGATTTCACCACAATATCATCCACATAAGCATGAACGTTGCGGCCGATCTGATTATGAAGACAATTCTGCACACAGCGCTGATAAGTCGCCTGGGCACTCTTGAGCCCAAAAGGCATAGACACATAGCAGAAGGCTCCAAAAGGAGTTATAAAGGCTGTCTTCTCCTGTCCTTAACTGCCATTTTGATCTGATGGTACCCGGAGTATGCATCTAAAAAGCTTAAATGCTCACAACCCGCCGTAGCATCAATGATTTGATCAATACGAGGGAGGGTAAAAGGATCTGCTGGACAAGCCTTATTCAAATCTGTGTAGTCTACACACATACGCCAGGTGCCGTTTTTCTTAAGCACTAGCACCGGATTAGCCAACCACTCAGGATGAAATACTTCAATGATGAACCTAGCCGCCAAGAGCCTGGCTACCTCCTCGCCAATGGCCTTGCGTCTTTGTTCATTAAACCGGCGAAGAAATTGCTTGACCGGTTTAAACTTGGGATCGATATTAAGAGTGTGCTTAGCGAGTACCCTCGGTACACCTGGCATGTCAGAAGGTTTCCACGCAAAGATGTCACGGTCCTAACGGATGAACTCGATGAGCGCGCTTTCCTATTTTGGATCCAACTTAGCGCCGATGCTAAACTGCTGGGATGAATCGCCAGGAACAAAATCAACCAGCTTAGTTTCATCAACCGATTTAAACTTCAAGGCCGGATCATGCTCTGTAGTTGGCTTTTTCAAAGAAGACATATCCGCCGCATCAACATTGTCCTTGTAGAACTTCAACTCTTCTATTGCACAAACCGACTCAGCGTAAGCCGCATCACCTTCTTCACATTCCAAAGCGATCTTACGGCTTCCGTGTACTATGATGGTTCCCTTGTGACCTGGCATCTTGAGCTGCAGATAAACATAACAGGGCCTTGCCATGAATTTTGCATAAGCCGGCCGTCCAAACAGGGCATGATACGGGCTCTTGATTTTCACCACTTCAAAAGTCAATGTCTCTGATCTTGAATCATGCTCATCTCCAAAAGCAACCTCCAGAGCTATCTTACCAACTGGATACGCCGATTTACCAGGCACCACACCATGGAAGACCGTGTTGGACGGTTTAAGATTTTTATCTGTTAACCCCATACGACGGAAGATTTCATAATAAAGGATACTGATACTACTCCCCCCATCCATGAGTACCTTGGTGAACTTATAACCTCCCACCTGAGGTGCCACCACCAATGCCGAATGACCCGGATTATCAACCCAAGGTGGATGATCCTCTCGACTCCACACAATAGGTTGTTCAGACCAGCGTAAGTAACGGGGCACCGCCGGTTCAACGGAGTTCACTGCCCTTTTGTGCAGCTTCTGGTCGCGTTTGCACAGGCTCGTGGTGAAGACGTGGTAGTGTCCACTGTTCAACTGCTTCAGGTTGCTCTGGTAACCCGACTGCTGCTGCTGCTGACTCCCCTGATGATTATAACCACCTTGGTTGCCCTGACTGCCTTGATTGGCATGTCAACCTTGATTACCGTGAAATCCTGAACCGGAACTGCCTCCACCGTAACCCGGTCCATGAGACCGGGGCCTGAACCACCGCCCGGTCCATGATCATACCGAAAAAATCTGAATTTTTAAACTCCTCCATAATATGACAATCCTTCCAGAGGTGTGTGGCCGGCTTATCCCGCGACCCGTGCTTCGGGCAAGGCTGGTTTAACAGGTGAGACAGGCGCTCCGGATTGGGACTTGGTACTCCACCACGCGGGGGCGGTTTACCCTTACGACGCTGGCCTTTATCCTGCGCGTTAGTATCTGTTTCCATGACCTGTCGGGTTATGCTGCTACCCTTTGGTGCTGCCGCTCTTCTTTCCCTTCCCTTTCTTGTCATCGTCAGATTCAGGATCCTTGGTACTGTCAGAATCGACATACTTCACCAAGGCTGCCATAAGAGTCCCCATGTCATTGCAGTGACGTTTGAGCTGTCCCAACTTCAACTTCAGAGGTGTAAATCGGCAATTGCCTTCCAACGTTAAAACTGCTGTATCAGCGTTGATGTGGTCTGATGAATGCAAAATTTCCGAAACCCGGCGCACCCAATGGGTTGTTGATTCTCCTTCCTCCTAGACACAGGCAGCTAAGTCCACAATTGACATGGGCTGTTTGCACGTGTCTTTGAAATTATGAATAAACCGGGCCCTTAACTCGGCCCATGACCCAATGGAGTTAGCTGGTAAGTTTTTCAGCCAAGTGCGAGCCATTCCTTCCAACATCATGGTGAAGTATTTAGCGCACGCCGCATCATCCACATCCAACATCTCCATCGCCATCTCATAGCTTTCGACCCATGACTCGGGGGATAGATCGGCAGTGTAATTGGGCACTTTACGTGGACCCTTGAAGTCCTTGGGCAGTCGTACATTGCGTAGAGCCGGAACAAGGCACTGCACTCCCAAAGAGCTGGAGGTAACTCCTGGCTCCACCGAAGTTGTCGGACGAACTGGGGTGAGTTGGCGGGCCGCATACTGAGCCGCTAACTCGGCTTCTCGGCGCGCTCTTCCTTGGTATACCATGTTCTGAGCATCAGCGCCACCACCCGCCGGGTTATGGCCACGGGGCGGATTACAGTCCCGTGCACTACTTGGTACGGTCGGTTCATCAAGGCGCCTGCTGTAGCTCCGGCTTGGGCAGGGAGTGGAATGAATCCTCTCGCGGCTGTATGAATAAGCCTGCTGCTGAGTCAAGGCCGTCTGAAGGAGCTCCCTAGCCCGCCGTGTCTCAACCACTACTGGGGACTCACCTTCAATTGGGAGAGCTGCCAATCGTGAAGCCGCGGCAACAATGTTATCCAACGGGTTAGAGTAATGACCCGGTGGTGTTGGGATGTGCTGTGACAAGACATTGTTCTGACGAGGTGGGTCCGTCGGGTGCGGCTGAACCGGCGCTCCCGTTCCAGGTGCCTCCGTCCGGTTTACCACTGGTGGATTACTAGTTCCGGCCCCTGGGGTATCAAAGAGGTTCCTGGCCTCATAAACCGGAGGCAGGTGAGACCGGTGCCTCCTCCTCATGACATCGTTTGACGCGCTCTGATCCAACATAAGCCGGTAAGCCTGTGCCTCCAACTCGGCCCGATCCGCGGCCATCCTGGTATCTTCGGCTGCCAGATCTGCCTTGGCCTGAGTTATCTGATCCTTTACCTTTGCGATTTCCGCATTACGCTCCTCCTGATTCTCCGGGTTAACTTCAGCCATCAGTGTTGCCAAAGCGTCAAATAAGTCAGATAAAACCTGAGCCGGCGGTCGCACATGGCCTCCTGCCCCGGCTGCTGTCGCCGCTACTGATCCGGAAACCATCGTCGCTGCGGTCGAAGAGTGCAGCGTAGGCTGTGTACCGGCCATGAAGATTGCAACACGGCTCGGCGTATCAAAGGGGTCCGGAATACTGTCGCCATCGGAACAACCCCCAATCCGGCCATCTTGCAATTGGTACAGTGACTCGGTCTCTCCGGTCGATGACTCGTCATCATAATAAACAACGGTCTCACCACCAGATGTCGATCTAACCTCAGATTCCGCTCCATGGATGACTCCCACGAAGGCACGCTTCATGGCAGGCTGAATCCGGGCAGGTCTCGCATGCTGAGCCGTCTCGATGATGTTGGTGCAGGTGTCCGGCTCAGGGCCCAGTTCGCCGATCTTGCCAATGAAAACATGAATGCCGCCGAAGGGGACCCGGTACCCGTACTCAATTGAGCCGACCTCGGGGCCCCAACCTGCGTCGTCGATGTAGAGCTTGCCGCGACGACTCTTAGTCATCTGGCCCACAGCGTATCCCTTGAGCCCTTCAAAGCTGCCCTCTAAGAACTCGAAACCATCGTGCGAAAGCCCCACGGTGGGCGCCAACTGTCGTGGTTTTGTCACGGCAGATGTCCTAGAGAAAGGACTTAGTCGTGGAGCCATCACGACGGGTTAGCTTAAAGGGGTTAAAGCGGACAAAGGACGTAGGGAGTTTATACTGGTTCGGCCCCTTGCGGTGAAGGAAAAAGCCTATGATCCAGTTGTTGCGGAATTGCTAGGGTTTCGATCACGAAGGAGCGAATCCGCTATGCCTGGTTCTCGAGTTGTTGTTTGTTGTCCCTAAACCGCTGCCGGGTCATCCCCTTATATACATGGGTTGACGCCCGTCGGTTCACAGGATCCCGAGGCCGGCTCATAAACGTGTCCGGCCCGGTCTCTACTCTTCCTATCTTACAACACAAGTTACATATAAATGTCAGTTTATGTCTACAGTCCTTAATCCGCCTTTGGGCCCTGGGCCTTCATAAAGCGCCAACGTCTTTGTCTTCATGGGCTTCAAAGATAATAACTCATCATGGGGATAACCCAGCCTCTCCTGGCCGGTTTACACCCAGTAGTAATATCCCCAACAGGAGGGATCTGGCGTACCGCAAAACGGTCGAAACGGGGTCATGTTGATCGGGAGGGGTGTGGCGTACCGCAAAACGGAGGAAGCGGACTTGTGTTGGAGCGCTACAGTCGAAACAGGGGTCCTGTTCATCGGGAGGGGTGTGGCATACCACAAAACGGGACTCCACGGGATACTGTTCATCTCCACCGTCGAGTGCCTGCACGGGCTACTATTCATCCACCGTTGACTGCCTCCACGGGCTCCTGTTCATCCACCGTCGACCTCCTCCAGCCTCAACCTGTGATTGTTCATCCACGGGCTCCTATTCATCCAGCCTCCACCGCGCGCTCCTCCACCGGCTACTGTTCAACCAGCCCTCTCCACGGGGTCCTGTTCAACCACCCCTCCACGGGCTACTGTTCATCCAACCCTCCACCGGCTACTGTTCAACCATCCCTCCACTGGCTACTGTCCAACCAGCCCTCCACGGGGTGGTCCTGTTCATCCAGCCCTCCACGGGGTCCTGTTCATCCACCGGCTTGATCGACCCGGGTCCTGTTCATCCAGCGGCAACGGCCTCTACTACCACGGGGTCCTGCTCATCCAACCCCCCACCGGGAACTGTTCATCCAAACCCCCAAACAACGCTCACTATTCATCCAGAGGCAGCATCGATCGGCTTTAGTTAGCAAAAGTAGCGAAGGAATCACTCGGGTCAGTTAACAGCAAGAGATCGATCGATCGCTCGGGTTTAGTAACGCGTAGCCTGCAGTGCAATCGCTCGGGTTCAGTTAGAGCCCAATGCCTCGCCTGGGTTCAGTTAGAGCGCAACGCCTCCCACACACGCGCGTACGTACAAGAGAAACCCGCATCGCTCGGCCCCCGACCACCCACCGTAACCG
This sequence comes from Triticum aestivum, assembly GCF_018294505.1. Taxonomy (NCBI): domain Eukaryota; kingdom Viridiplantae; phylum Streptophyta; class Magnoliopsida; order Poales; family Poaceae; genus Triticum; species Triticum aestivum. The sequence continues at coordinate 269,233,950 of NC_057796.1, read as the reverse complement.
GGAACTCCCCGATATTGTCCTCGCCCTCGCTTCTACCATGGTTTTTCCGTCATGGACGGCCCAAAGAATGTCATGCAACTGCGTCTCCAGCCCTCCCATCAAGAAAAGCCCATTTTCTGTCATGATTTTTTGTCATAGAAGTAGGACCCCACCACATCTATGATGATACCGGGTTTTGTCACAATTATCGTCATAGAAGTGTCATAAGTATGACAGAAAAAATTTTGTTCGACCCAAAATGTCACGGATGTGTCATTTTTTTGTAGTGTAAGGCCTCTGATTGGGCCATGGTGACTACCGAGGATCTGGGAGAACGCATCGAAGCTTTTGCGATAGCCATGGCAGAGCTCGTGGGCGTCGAGGAGGTCGACAGGGGTGAGGAGCCATAGGGGGCGCCACCGTCGGTGTGACACCCAAGTTTTTATTTGGATTTTTCAAAAGATTTTATTTGACTTGAGGGAGGTGATTTAAAAAATTTCCTCAAAAGAACTCTCCCTTTTCAAATTTTTTTTATGGCAAAGTTTTATTTGGATTCACCCAAGATCTGTTTTTGGTCTTGGAGGTTCTTGCTTTTCTTTTGGACTCAAGACAAAATACTTTTCACTTGGGAAAATGCCTTTTGAAAATCTCCTTGAAATTTGCACTATGGCTTTTGGAATAATCCTTTGCCACTTTCAACAATTCTCTCTTGCCATGACCTTAGTGCAAATACTCTCTCTCCTAACCCTTCCCTCACCTTTGGACCATGATTTACATCAAATCCAGCAAGTTGAACCTCCCCATGTGATTATTTTTCATTTAAATCTTATTCAAATAAATTTCTGTCTTCTCTTCTAGCACTTAGAGATTTACAAAGGAACTCCACTTTCTGTTTTGATTTTCGCCCCCAAACCAACTCCCCTTCCTAGTCCTTTGAACCCTCAACCAAGATCCATGAAGATCCACTGGTCTTCAGTTCAAATTTTTCAAACTACACTTGCTGCAAGTTTGGAACAGATTTGTCAAATTTGGTGAAATTCATTCAAACCCTTCTCCAAAAATTCCAAGTAAAACCAGGCAGCCTCTGGGTGCATTGAGTGGTCACCTCACCAAGTTACAGCCCCAGAAATTTTTTTCTACTTGCCAAATCTTTCTGTCGAACACCTGCAGTGCATTGTCAAACTCAGGTTCAGAAAATTCAGAGAACAGTTCAGTGGCTTGTTGTCGTTTTCTTCAGAACCCGACGTCGATCTCGCCAGTGCCGTTGTGTCGCCGTGTTCCCTGTCCCCTCCCCCTTGTCCTCTGCACCGCACGAGCGTCTGGCACCTTGCGGACGTCGGCGACGAGCAGCAGAAGGTGCGCCGCCCCGTGACCGACGCCAGCGGCGGCTTTGCGGCCGCCAGCGAGAGACACGGCGCCGACGGCGCCACCCAGCGCCGCCCAAGCCACCGGAGCTCGCCGCGTGGCCTTCCACTCCCCCGAACGTGCTGCCACTCTCGTCGTGAACCGCAGGGCGCGGAGCGCGCTCTCTGCCGCCGACGTGCCCGTGCGGCCACCCCACCGTGGACCGGCGCCGTTACGCCAAGACCAGCCGAGATTAGCGGGGGAATGACACCAGTAACTTCCACTGATGCTGCCTGGCCACTCAAACCTCCTGCCAATCCACTGCATCGCCGTAATCGCTCGCCGGAGATTCTCCGTTCACGGCCACCCCGTCGATCCGCCTATAAATAGAGGCCCCGAGCTTCAACTCGAGCACACACCATCCCTGCACTCCACCTAGAGCACGCCTAGCCACTGGAAGAGCCCCGAGGAGGTCTCCGTCCCCGACTCCGGCCGCCGCGACCTGCCACGGGATCCAGCTCGATTCTCCCCCGTGCGTGCGCCTCCGCCTCCCATCTCTTGCCAGTAGCTTCACTATGCATCTCTCCTTCTGACCCGCGCTTCAATTCGAAGTTTGCAGCCCACCACCGGAGTTCTCCACCCTCACCCGAGCCGCCGTCCGCCGGAGAAAGTGTCGCCGTCGACGTGGTGCTCCCCGTTGGCCGAGTCCACCACCCACCGACGCGGAAGAACAAGCTGAAGCTCTTGGTACCCTCCGATCCTCCTGACTCGCCGTGGTTCGACGCCGGCGTCCACCGCAGTCTTCGGGCGTCGGCGAGCTTTTCAAACCTGACATGTGGACCCCGCATGTCAGCCTCTGTTCTATTCTTTCGCGAACCGTTTTCTGTTGGCGCCCTCGGGCAAAATACGTTTTCCCTCTTTAGCTAGCGCATTTCTTACCGAAGCGTTTTCTGGTTTCTCAGTTTAAACCCTGGAACTTTTCTGTTTCATTACAGATAAGTCCCTGGACAGAAACCTTTATAACTTTTTATTTAAAAGGGATTTTTGAGTGATTCTTTTTCTGACAGTCTTAAAATTTTGTCTAGTTTTTTATGAGATTTATTTGGAAAAAATTTAGAGAAGTTTCTGTGCACGCGTTGGTTTTCACGTTAGTGCCCGTTATCGTTATTGCCGTAGGTTCCGGAAGAGGTGACAGAGCCGCGAACTTCGCCGAGCTAGACTCCGACTTCTCCGAACCAGGCAAGCATGTTTTGAACATTTGATATGACAGGTGTTTTACATGTTTGCGTGAAAGTTTGTGCGTGACATATGAGTGTCGGTGAATACCTCGTTGCTTGTGAGGCAACTACCCGCATGTTCCAAAGTTGCGATGATCTCTGATGAGAGATGGCCTAATCATGTGGTGACATGAAGGACAGCAAGGTGGTACTGTTGTAGCATACCAGCCTTGCGCCATCCGACTATTTCCAACGTTAACGTGGACGGAGTCACGTTATCGTCCTTTCCCCCTTCCGTACTACCACATGTTTCATTTGCCAGGATGCGGTTTAGTAAGTTGGTAACCTCTTTCCGTGTACACACCAAACAGAGAGGCCGGGATGATGGTACCTTGGCCCAGGATTAAAGCCAGTCATCCGGTCAGGGGGCATGGGTGTTTCCGGTTGGGACCGAGAGGGGGGGCACCCCCTTAGAGCGCGCGTATAGAAATTTGATCCCATGCTACGCGAGGTTGTAGCCTCCCCGTCTCAAGGTTTTTCTTGAACGTTGCTGAGGGTGATCCCTGGCTTCGGGAATGTTGAATTGGGTGTGTACTGGTTAGACGTGTTTCTTCTAAAACACCGTAAACGGAACTAGTCCCTGTGACTACGCAAATCCGTTGGCTGTGGTTAAGTACAAACTCTGCAGAGTCAAATTCTTCCAAGTCATTGTATCCATGATCAAGTAGTGTAATCAATATATCCATATCTATTCGCGTGGAAACCTTGTCCCCGGTGAACAAGCTCAAGTGGTAAATGCAGTTTAATTATTATTCCTGTGGATGGACTGACTTTATATTTGTCTCATACTTGTGATAATTTATGTTCCCGAACTATTGAATTATTGAGCTACAATATAAGCCCTTTATGTGATGTCGCTCAGACGTCCGACTGTGGCGTGTTTTTGTTTCTTACTTTAAATATAAGCCCTTTATGTGATGTCGCTCAGACGTCCGACTGTGGCATGCAGTGTCTTTATTTTCTGTTATAAGCCCTTTATGTGGTGTCGCCCCGACGCCCGACTGTGGCATTATTATTCTCGCAGTTTCCTCTCGAGGAGTCATTCAGACCCTCGTTTGGCACCAGTATTGCTATTCTGCAGTTTCCGCTCGAGGAGTCATTCAGACCCTCGTTTGGCACCAGTATTACTATTCTGCAGTTTCCGTTCGAGGAGTCATTCAGACCCTCGTTTGGCACCAGTATTACTATTCTGCAGTTTCCGTTCGAGGAGTCATTCAGACCCTCGTTTGGCACCAGTATTACTATTTTGCAGTTTCCGCTCGAGGAGTCATTTAGACCCTCGTTTGGCACCCAGTATTTATTATCTCTATGTCTGAACGCACTGGTTAACTTGCTCTTATGCTTCATGTTTACATTTGTTATATCTTATGTCCGAACTGTCTTGCGAGTACTTTCATAGTACTCACCTGGCTTGTTGATTTGGCCAGATGTTGACGAAAGCGATCTCTTGGATGAAGAGTTTGATAGCGCGTCCGACGCCTAGAGGAGTCCCAGTCAGTCCCGCGCGATCCCGGATATTGGTCACTTGTATTATATACGCTTCCGCCACCCGCAATAAGTCTCCTCGAGCCTCACTCCGATGCTCGAAGAGCTATAGTCTTCAGGAGTCATATCACTCGCTTCGCGGTGATATTTCCACCACCGTTATTATCGTGAGTTAGTAGTATGCTACCCTATCCACCGTCTTGTTTTATCGGCGTGCGTGTAATAAATTGTTGGGCAGTCCCCGCTCAACCTTGTATTATATTCAGTACTCCTGGTATTTTTCTTCTGTGACCAAGATATTGTCTACCAGTGAGAAGGAATTCTTCCTTACTGGTCCGTAAAAGGGATTGGTCTCTCAATAATTATTTTATTAAAAACCGGTCGTGACAAGCTTGGTATCAGAGCCAGGCTGACTGTAGGAAGCCACTAGGTGCGATCGCTAATCGGTTATTGGCGTCTTTTGTGCTTTTTCAGCATTTTGCAATTGTAGCTATTTTCTGTTGGTCATCATAAATTTATGACATGACTACTCAGAATTTTTGCCTACTTTTGTAGATGGCTGGCAGCAGCTGTGAGAATCGAGTGTTCACGAACGTGCCCGAGGGGTTTGTCAAGCTCCTCGTCTCCATCACCAAGCTCGCGATCGGGCCAGCAGCTCGCCCGGAGTTCACACTCTATCAGCACAAGCTCAGCGACGACGTGTCTATGCACCAAGCTGTGGTGCAATTCAAGGGAGGACGTTCTGCAGCTCGTCACTTCCGTTTTGTGGGAAGGGCCATGCCTACAGAGAGGCATGCCATGCAGATGGCTGCCCGTGAGGCGATAGCTCGTCTTCGGGACATCCTTCCTACGATGAAGACTCGTCGCTACCGCTACCTCCCATGCCATGTGCCCTACACCAGTCACTATGCATTCGCCTGCCATCGGGGAGAGCGAGATGAAGCCATCGAGATGGTTGTGGAGTATCTCAAGGCTCTGGAGGAGTCTTTCGACAACCTCGTAGACGATCTTGTGGCTGCCCGCATGGACTTTCCGGGGCGGTCCTGCCAGCAGGAAGGAGCTGCTCCACACGGCGCCGCCTCTGACATTCGTCTCGTCCTCAGCATCTTATGCACCGGCCGTTTTGGTCACTGCTCGCCGTCTGCCTACCACTGAGGAGTTCGATCGAGTCATCGCTCCTACTCCAGTCAGAGCTGCACCGCCTGGCGCACCCGCTCTACTGCCTGTCGCTCCCGCACCATCACCGCAGCGCAGCGTCACGCGCCAGGAGCCAGCTAGAGAGGAGGTGGAGGTTGATTCTCCTGGACCGCTGAGTCTCGCCATCGGCAAGGGAAAGGAAATCTTCACCATCTCCAACTGAGAGCACCGAGTAGCCGCGCGTTATGTCTACTTGTATGATGTGTTGCTTTATCTGTACGTTAGTTTGCATTGGTGTGTTTGCTGCTTTCCGGAGTAGTACGCTAGCCTAAATAACATGTCAGGATTGTGTACGCGCATCCTGAGTAATGTATCATGTGTTTTCTTTTCGCGTGTAAGATTTATGCTAAGCAGTTCTTCTCCGTGCAAAATTGTTTATGTTTTCTTAAAAACCTTGAAGTCTTTTAAATTGTTGCCTTTGCAAGATTTTCCTTGTGCTACACAGTTTTTCTCATGGGTTTTGCAAAATAATACCCCAGACTAGAAAAATGTCTCGCCCGTGGACTCGCTCCATGCCCAATCAGCCAGAAGAGGTTTACGGGACACAGACTAGCAACAATTTCACTCAGGGTCAGTCCAGTCAACAAGACAGCGAAGCAGCTCTGTCTCAAGTATGCCGTCTCTTCGAGCAAAGCCAGCAACAGCACCAAGAGATGATGAATCATGTCATCAATATGGGAAACCACCGTGAACCCTATCAACCACATTCCAAGTTATCTGAGTTAGAGAAGACTCGCCCCTCAACTTTTGCTCACACCGATAGGCCGCTGGAAGCCGATGATTGGCTTCGTGACATTGAAAGGAAACTAATTATTGCTCAGTGTTCGGATCATGAGAAGGTGCTTTATGCACCACACTACCTTACTGGAGCAGCTGCAGCATGGTGGGAAAACTTCCTACACATGCATCCCAGTGAACACAACATCACCTGGGAAGAGTTCAAGGAAGGCTTCCGTGGGGCACACATCCCCAGGAGCATCATAAAGATCAAGAAGAGAGAGTTTGATGACCTGAAGCAGAGAGGCATGTCAGTGACAGAATACAATGGTCAGTTTACCCAACTGTCTCGTTATGCCTACGACGAGCACATGACAGAAAATAAGAAGATGGAAAAATTCCTGGACGGCCTGGCACCAGCACTAAGATGCCAACTGATTGTACACACCTTTCCGGATTTTAAAACTCTGGTGGACAAGGCCATCACCTTGGAAAATGAACGCCGTAGTTTGGAAGATATCCGTAAGCGAAAGAGGGACAAGACGACTCTTGCTCGCAACAACCGAGGCAAGACTGAGGTCCCAAGGACAGACGCAAGGAGATCCACGACTACTGATCCAAGGCCCGTCGGACAGTTTCATGCCAGGGACAAGGAGTACACGTACCGTCCAGGGGTCACCTTCTATGCTTGTGGTAAAGAAGGGCACTATGCTAAACAGTGCCCAAAGCCAAGGAACCCGGCACCCAAGCCAAACAATGGTGGGTACAATCCAGCCCCCAAGCGCAACAATTTCAACCCCAAAAACAACCACAGGAAGGGTCACCTGAACCACGTGACCAGGGAAGAAGCGTAGAATGCCCCAGACATCGTGCTCGGTACGTTCCCTGTCAACACAGTACCTGCCACAGTTTTGTTTGATTCTGGAGCTTCCCATTCGCTCGTTTCGAAGAGTTTTGTTTTGCAACATGGTTTTCCGATACTTCCCCTGGAAAAATCTATGATCATCAAGTCCCCCGAAAATAAGCAAATCGCTCAGGGTTACTGCCAAGGAGTGGTCATTGAGTTCGAAGGACTACAATTCCGAGCAAATCTCATCATGTTGGAGAGCAAAGGACTGGATGTCATTTTAGGAATGGACTGGTTGACCACCAACAAAGGATTCATCGACTGTTTCAATCGGACAGTGATTCTCACTCACCACCACGGCAAGACAATAAGGTTTCCGCTCAAGAAAGGCCACGATCACAGCAACCGAAACTGAACAAAATGGACATTGCAGAACTGAGAAAAGTTCCAGTGGTATGCGAATTCCCTGATGTGTTCCCTGAAGAACTACCAGGCATGCCACCAGACCGAGAGATAGAATTCAGCATTGAACTAGCACCTGGCACCGCACCCATCTATAAGAAGCCTTATAGGATGGCACCCTCAGAATTGGTGGAGTTTGAAGAAGCAGATAAAGGAATTATTGGACAAAGGATTTATTCGAGCCAGCTCCTCACCTTGGGTTCGCCAGTGTTGTTCGCCAAGAAAAAGGATGGGATACTGAGACTGTGTATAGACTATCGAGCCCTCAATATGGTCACCATCAAAAACAAATATCCGATGCCACGGATAAATGATTTGTTTGACCAGCTCGCACAAGCCAAGGTATTCTCAAAAATTGATTTGACGTCGGGATATCATCAACTGAAAGTACAGACATAAGATATCCCCAAGACAGCATTCACCTCCAGATATGGGTTATACGAGTTTACAGTGATGCCTTTTGGACTAACGAACGCCCCCGCATATTTCGTCCACCTCATGAACAAAGTGTTCATGAAATTCATGGACAAGTTTGTGGTGGTATTCATTGACGATATTCTGGTTTACTCAAGGACACCAGAAGAGCATGCTGAGCATCTCAGTATTGTTTTGGGAGAATTAAGAAAACACCAGTTGTACGCCAAATTTAGCAAGTGCGAATTTTGGCTAAGGCAAGTTGGTTTCCTAGGCCACATATTGAACCAAGAAGGTGTGGCCGTAGACCCAGAAAAAGTCAAAGCCATACTTGACTGGAAGCCACCCGCTAATGTTACAGATGTGCGGAGTTTCCTGGGAATGGCTGGGTATTACAGAAGATTTATTGAAGGATTCTCCACTGTGGCGAAACCTATAACACAGTTACTCAAGAAGGACAAGAAATTTGTATGGACGGAAGCATGCGAGCAGAGCTTCCAAGAACTTAAGAAGAAGCTGACAACCGCACCGGTCTTAACTGTGCCAGAAATACACAAGAGTTTTGAATTGTATTGTGACGCATCCCAAAAAGGTCTCGGATGTGTACTAATGCAGGATGGCAAAGTTGTCGCATATGCCTCCAGGCAGCTACGAAAACATGAGGAAAATTACCCAACACACGACTTGGAGCTAGCAGCAGTTATACATGCACTGAAGAAGTGGAGGCACTTTCTGTTGGGAAATCGCTGTGAAATATATACGGACCATAAGAGCCTCAAATATATTTTCACACAGCCAGAGCTAAATTTACGCCAACGACGCTGGTTGGAATTGGTCAAGGACTACGATGTCGGCATTCACTACCATCCAAGGAAAGCAAATGTAGTGGCAGATGCCCTTAGTCGAAACCCCAGCCCGGACAATGACGGTCCGCAAAACTTGAGACCTGAGTTTCAGCAAGAGTTCGCTAGGCTCAACATGATGTTAGTCTCTGAGGGCACCGTATCAAATCTGGAGATACAACCCGCCCTGGTGGAACAAATTAAGAAGGCTCAACAGGGACATCCCGGCATCGACGGTATAAAGAAGAAAATGAACTTGGTAAGGCTTCAGAGTTCGTCACGGACAGTGAAGGAACATTATGGTATGGAGACAGACTTTGCGTACCTAACATTGAGGAACTCAAGCAACAAATCTTAATCGAAAGCCACACCGCTCCATACTCGATCCACCCTGGAGGAACCAAAATGTACAAGGATATTCAGGAAAGATTTTGGTGGCACGGTATGAAAAGAGATATAGCCACATTCATTGCTTGTTGCGATTCATGTCAGCGCATCAAGGCCGAGCATCAAAAGCCAGCAGGGCTACTCCAGCCAAACAGGATACCGGAGTGGAAATGGGATGAAATAGGAATGGACTTCATTGTCGGATTACCCCGATCACAACGCGGAAATGACGCCATATGGGTCATCACAGACCGACTAACCAAGGTTGCTCATTTCATTCCCGTGAAGACTACCTACTCCACACAAAGACTGGCCAAACTTTATATCTCCCGGATAGTTTGCTTGCATGGAGTCCCAAAGACTATAATATCAGACCGAGGCACACAATTCGTCTCCAAATTTTGGGATCACCTACAACAAGCTCTGGGCACGCAACTAGCTTTCAGTACAGCGTACCACCATCAGACTGATGGACAAACGGAACATGTAAACCAGATCCTAGAGGGTATGCTAAGAGCCTGTGTGCTCACCTATGGATCCAGTTGGGAAGAGAGTTTGATGTATGCCGAATTTGCTTACAACAACAGTTACCAAGCCAGCTTGCAAATGGCACCCTTTGAAGCATTGTACGGACGGAGGTGTCGTACCCCACTGAATTGGTTAGAAACAGGTGACAGCCGTATCTTCGGCCCAGACATGCTTAAGGAGGCCGAGGAGAAAGTTAAGCAGATCAGGGACAGACTCAAGACAGCGCAGAGCCGACAAAAGAGCTACTATGATCAGAAGCATCGTGAGGTCAGCTTTGAACCCGGTGATTCCGTATACCTACGAGTATCTCCTATGAGGGGTCTGTAGCGGTTCAAAATTAAGGGGAAGCTAGCCCCAAGATTTATTGGACCATTTTTTATAAAGGCACGAAGAGGCACGGTAGCCTACCAACTAGACCTACCCAAGGAGCTGTCAGACGTCCATGACGTATTCCACGTCTCACAGTTGAGAAAATGTGTGAGTAACCCGGAGAAGCATGTACCTCATGAGAACATTGATATGCAACCAGATCTCACCTACAGAGAGAGGCCGGTAAAGATATTGGAAGAGTCTGAAAGGAGGACCCGTCAGAAAACGACAAGATTTTTCAGGGTTCAGTGGAGCAACCACACTGAGGATGAAGCCACATGGGAAAGGGAAGATTTTCTCCGGGCAGAGTATCCATATCTATTTGAGGATCAGCAGAAATCTCGAGGACGAGATTTTTCCTAAGGGGGTAGGTGTTGTGACACCCAAGTTTTTATTTGGATTTTTCAAACGATTTTATTTGACTTGAGGGAGGTGATTTAAAAATTTTCCTCAAAAGAACCCTCCCTTTTCAAAAAAAAATTTATGGCAAAAGTTTTATTTGGATGCACCCAAGATCTGTTTTTGGTCTTGGAGGTTCTTGCTTTTCTTTTGGACTCAAGACAAAATACTTTTCACTTGGGAAAATGCCTTTTGAAAATCTCCTTGAAATTTGCACTATGGCTTTTGGAATAATCCTTTGCCACTTTCAACAATTCTCTCTTGCCATGACCTTAGTGCAAATACTCTCTCTCCTAACCCTTCCCTCACCTTTGGACCATGATTTACATCAAATCCAGCAAGTTGAACCTCCCCATGTGATTATTTTTCATTTAAATCTTATTCAAATAAATTTCTGTCTTCTCTTCTAGCACTTGGAGATTTACAAAGGAACTCCACTTTCTGTTTTGATTTTCGCCCCCAAACCAACTCCCCTTCCTAGTCCTTTGAACCCTCAACCAAGATCCATGAAGATCCACTGGTCTTCAGTTCAAATTTTTCAAACTACACTTGCTGCAAATTTGGACCAGATTTGTCAAATATGGTGAAATTCATTCAAACCCTTCTCCAAAAATTCCAAGAAAAATCAGGCAGCCTCTGGGTGCATTGAGTGGTCACCTCACCAAGTTACAGCCCCAGAAAATGTTTTCTACTTGCCAAATCTTTCTGTCGAACACCTGCAGTGCATTGTCAAACTCAGGTTCAGAAAATTCAGAGAACAGTTCAGTGGCTTGCTGTCGTTTTCTTCAGAACCCGACGTCGATCTCGCCAGTGCCGCTGTGTCGCCGTGTTCCCTGTCCCCTCCCCCTTGTCCTCTGCACCGCACGAGTGTCTGGCACCTTGCGGACGTCGGCGACGAGCAGCAGAAGGTGCGCCGCCCCGTGACCAATGCCAGCGGCGGCTTTGCGGCCGCCAGCGAGAGACACGGCGCCGACGGCGCCACCGAGCGCCGCCCAAGCCACCGGAGCTCGCCGCGTGGCCTTCCACTCCCCCGAACGCACTGCCACTCTCGTCGTGAACCGCAGGGCGCTGAGCGGGCTCTCTGCCGCCGACGTGCCCGTGCGGCCACCCCACCGTGGACCGGCGCCGTTACGCCAAGACCAGCCGAGATTAGCGGGGGAATGACACCAGTAACTTCCACTGATGCTGCCTGGCCACTCAAACCTCCTGCCAATCCACTACATCGCCGTAATCGCTCGCGGAGATTCTCCGTTCACGGCCACCCCGTCGATCCGCCTATAAATAGAGGCCCCGAGCTTCAACTCGAGCACACACCATCCCTGCACTCCACCTAGAGCACGCCTAGCCTCTGGAAGAGCCCCGAGGAGGTCTCCTTCCCCGACTCAGGCCGCCGCGACCCACCACGGGATCCAGCTCGATTCGCCCCCGTGCGTGCGCCTCCGCCTCCCATCTCTTGCCAGTAGCTTCACTATGAATCTCTCCTTCTGACCCGCGCTTCAATTCGAAGTTTGCAGCCCTCCACCGGAGTTCTCCACCCTCACCCGAGCCGCCGTCCGCCGAAGAAAGTGTCGCCGTCGATGTGGTGCTCCCCGTTGGCCGAGTCCACCACCCACCGACGCGGAAGAACAAGCTGATGCTCTTGGTACCCTCCGATCCTCCTAACTCGCCGTGGTTCGACGCCGGCGTCCACCGCAGTCTTCGGGCGCCGGCGAGCTTTTCAAACCTGACATGTGGACCCCGCATGTCAGCCTCTGCTCTATTCTTTCGCGAACCATTTTCTGTTGGCGCCCTCAGGCAAAATACGTTTTCCCTCTTTAGCTAGCGCATTTCTTACCGAAGCGTTTTCTGGTTTCTCAGTTTAAACCCTGGAACTTTTCTGTTTCATTACAAATAAGTCCCTGGACAGAAACCTTTATAACTTTTTATTTAAAAGGGATTTTTGAGTGATTCTTTTTCTGACAGTCTTAAAATTTTGTCTAGTTTTTTATGAGATTTAGTTGGAAAATTTTTGGAGAAGTTTCTGTGCACGCGTTGGTTTTCACGTTAGTGCCCGTTATCGTTATTGCCGTAGGTTCCGGAAGAGGTGATGGAGCTGCGAACTTCGCCGAGCTAGACTCCGACTTCTCCGAACCAGGCAAGCATGTTTTGAACATTTGATATGACAGGTGTTTTACATGTTTGCGTGAAAGTTTGTGCGTGACATATGAGTGTCGGTGAATACCTCGTTGCTTCTGAGGCAACTACCCGCGTGTTCCAAAGTTGCGATGATCTCTGATGAGAGATGGCCTAATCATGTGGTGACATGAAGGAAAGCAAGGTGGCACTGTTGTAGCATACCAGCCTTGCGTCATCTGACTATTTCCAACGTTAACGTGGACGGAGTCACGTTATCGTCCTTCCCCCTTCCGTACTACCACATGTTTCATTTGCCAGGATGCGGTTTAGTAAGTTGGTAACCTCTTTCCGTCTACACACCAAACAGAGAGGCCGGGATGATGGTACCTTGGCCCAGGATTAAAGCCAGTCATCCGGTCAAGGGGCATGGGTGTTTCCGGTTGGGACCGAGAGGGGGGGCACCCCCTTAGAGCGCGCGTATAGAAATTTGATCCCATGCTACGCGAGGTTGTAGCCTCCCCGTCTCAAGGTTTTTCTTGAATGTTGCTGAGGGTGATCCCTGGCTTCGGGAATGTTGAATTGGGTGTGTACTGGTTAGACGTGTTTCTTCTAAAACACCGTAAACGGAACTAGTCCCTGTGACTACGGAAATCCGTTGGCTGTGGTGAAGTACAAACTCTGCAGAGTCAAATTCTTCCAAGTCATCGTATCCATGATCAAGTAGTGTAATCAATATATCCATATCTATCCGCGTGGAAACCTTGTCCCCGGTGAACAAGCTCAAGTGGTAAATCCAGTTTAATTATTATTCCTGTGGATGGACTGACTTTATATTTGTCTCATACTTGTGATAATTTATGTTCCCGAACTATTGAATTATTGAGCTACAATATAAGCCCTTTATGTGATGTTGCTCAGACGTCCGACTGTGGCGTGTTTTTGTTTCTTACTTTAAATATAAGCCCTTTATGTGATGTCGCTCAGACGTCCGACTGTGGCATGCACTGTCTTTATTTTCTGTTATAAGCCCTTTATATGGTGTCGCCCCGACACCCGACTGTGGCATTATTATTCTCGCAGTTTCCTCTCGAGGAGTCATTCAGACCCTCGTTTGGCACCAGTATTACTATTCTGCAGTTTCCGCTCGAGGAGTCATTCAGACCCTCGTTTGGCACCAGTATTACTATTCTGCAGTTTCCGTTCGAGGAGTCATTCAGACCCTCGTTTGGCACCAGTATTACTATTTTGTAGTTTCTGCTCGAGGAGTCATTCAGACCCTCGTCTGGCACCCAGTATTTATTATCTCTATGTCTGAACGCACTGGTTAACTTGTTCTTATGCTTCATGTTTACATTTGTTATATCTTATGTCCGAACTGTCTTGCGA
>NC_057796.1:268553389-268558916 GCF_018294505.1 Triticum aestivum | reverse complement strand
GTACTGCAAAACGGACGAAATGGGCCTCCTACGGTCGAAACGGGGGTCATGTTGATTGGGAGGGGTGTGGCGTACCGCAAAACGGACGAAACGGACCTCCTACGGTCGAAACGGGGGTCCTGTTCATCGGGAGGGGTGTGGCGAACCGCAAAACGGGACTCCACGGGATACTGTTCATCTCCACCGTCGACCTCCTCCAGCCTCCACGGGCTACCGTCGACCTCCTCCAGCCTCCACGGGCTCCTATTCATCCAGCCTCCACTGCGCGGTACTCCACCGGCTACTGTTCAACCACCCCTCCACGGGCACCCCTCCACCGTCTACTGTTCATCCAGCCCTCCACACCACGGGGTCCTGTTCAACCACCCCTCCACCGTCTATTGTTCATCCAGCCCTCCACGCCACGGGGTCCTGTTCATCCAGAGGCAACGCCACCGCTCACTGTTCATCCACCCCCCCGGCAACGCTCACTGTTCATCCAATCGATCGGCTTCAGTTAGCAGCAGTAGCGAAGGAATCGCTCGATCAGGTTCAGTTAACAGCCATCGATCGATCGCTCGGGTTCAGTAACGCGTAGCCTGCAGTGCAATCGCTCGGGTTCAGTTAGAGCCCAACGCCTCGCTCGGGTTCAGTTAGAGCCAACGCCTCGCACACACGCGCGTACGTGTACGAGAGAAGCGTGCATCGCTCGGCCCCCGACCTCCCACCTTAACCGGGAACTCCCCGAAATTTTCCTCCCCCTTGCTTCTACCACGGTTTTTTCCGTCATGGACGGCCCAAAGAATGTCATGCAGCTGCGTCTCCGGCCCGCCCAGGACGAAAAGTCCATTTTCTGTCATGATTTTTTGTCATGGAAGTAGGAGCCCACCACACCTATGATGATACCGGGTTTTGTCACAATTATCGTCATAGAAGTGCCATATGTATGACAGAAAAAAATTCGTTCGGCCCAAAATGTCACGGATCTGTCTTTTTTTGTAGTGACTGTCCGCCAAGCGTCATCATGGCGAGACGTCCGACAAGAGCAGCAACCTCGACGATGTTCACGTCCCGGCGAGAAGCGCGAGTACACGAAAACCCTCACAGGGGTTGAGCTCCACGGCAAGGAGACGCTGGAGATCGTCTGCACCAGCGAACCAGACAAGGCCGGCGAGATGATGAGCAGGCTCAGGATGAAGGGCGGCGGCTTGTATCCGAGCTTCATCAGAGTTGATGTAGAGTACACCAGCGAAGATGAACCTCCCTAGGTGGCAGCAGTCCTGCAGTTGTGCGTCAAGGAACTCTGCTTGGTGTACCACATCGCAGCGGCCACAAAATGGTAACCCATACTACTGTTCATTCATCTGTTGTACTAGCACTACTCCCTAACAATTTCATTAAACTTGTTTCCCAACTAGATGAACTACTATAGTTTGTGAAGTGGACGCACGATTACATGTTTCTCAAGTTACATGCATTTCTGAAATTGTGAAGTGGATTGTTTCACCAGATTAGCATCTGAAACTTATGCACTGGATTAGCATCTGAAAAATGTTTCACCAAATTAATTTCTGAACTTGATGTACTAGCATAGATTCTGATCTTGATGCACTAGTATAGTTTATAGAATTGATGAATTAAAAGATGTTTGGTGAAGTGGTATAGGTCCATATCTTGATGCACATGTTTCTCAAATTAATTTCTGAACTTGATATAGAGTTGATGAACAAAGATGTATCAAGCACTGGTATAGGTCTTTTATTCAACAAAAAGAAAAATAAACTTGAAGTAAGCAGCACATATATCATTGACGCTGGTAAATAGGTTCTTGAACTTGGTGAAGCATTTGGTGAAGCACTAAAGATACCAAAAAAGAAAAATAACATGGTGTGGCTGAATTTAATTTCAGGACTTTGTGTACTAGTTTGTGAACTACATTCATACATGTACTATATAAGCATCTACCTCATGGATTATCACTTGTAAACGAAAAAGCAGGAGAATTAAATCTTCAAAAAAGAACACTAATCTTCAATATGTGTCTCCCCCCTTGCAGGCCCAAGCGCCTCAAACAATTCATGCAGGAGGAGAAATTGTACACATTTGCTGGTTTCAGCATTGAAGGTGACAAGCGGATGTTGAACAAGTCTGGTTTGGAGATCAACCCCAACAACTTCATCGACATGCAGCCAAGTGGAAAGATCCAACCACAGCCAAATTCTACGACTCCTTGGCCGATGTTGCAGCCAGCGTCATCCACCCATTCTACAAAGGCATGAAGAAGAACATCGGCAAGGAGGAAGACCACAAACTATGGGGATCAGCCCGCTGCCAGACAAGCTCATCGAGTACACAGGAATAGATGCGTACGCCACGTACAAGTCATGGAAGATAATCGACAACATCGTGACAATTTGGGATATTTCAAAAGAGTAGGAGGCTGACCCCTACTACCACTGCAACTTCGCGGGATGAAGAGGCATGAATGTCTGCCTTCGTGTTGCTCGCGCTTCTGCTTGTCCTTAATCTTGTTGTTTCAGATTTGTAGTTTGCTTTCGTTAGGTTGAACCAGCTTCCTTATGTTATGTGTGTCAGGGTTTGAACAAGTTTGCCTATGTCTATCAAGTACATCATTTGCTTATGTCGTTCGACAAGTTTGCTAGCTTCCTATTTTGTTTATCCATCATTTGAAGTTGAAGTAGGTTGTGAATGAAACTTGATGGCTGCTATGTAGCACTAGTCATGGAGCAACAAATCATACATGGATATTTTCACAAAAAAACAGTGGCAGACTAACTAAGGACAACAACAAATAGTAGCCTTGGACGCTCAGTATAGCTTAGACATGTACGGTAGTACTATCACACTAAAAATCAGTTTTTAGTTTCAGAAGAACACTAAAAAGACTAAGTTTCAGCCGAGGAAAACATTCAGTACTAACAGCATCATGCTAATAGTAGTTAGAAAATTACTAAGTAGTGCAACAGGAAATGCAAAGAACCATTAGTACGTATTTCCTAGTCACTAGCATGCTAGGATTGAAAGTACTGGTACACTTGAAAACACAGTACATTCATTCTACAAAAATAAAAAGGAACGGGAAGCTTCAGTTCGCATTCCCTAACACAGTGACACACTAAGAATAATAGTAATAGTAAAATCGAAATCTCAGTAAAACTTAGTCTATACGGCAAGTACTATGATGATACCAAATATTGCCTTGAGAAGAACCACAGCCTAGAAAAAAGAAGGCCAAAACTAAATCAAAAAGATATCAGTTCGACCAAGGAGAAAAATCACAAGAAAGACAACAGAAGCATCAGCCCACATTGACCAGTGAGGTACTAGTTTCAAACAACACAAAAAAATAAAATGATCAAAGTACTAGCACAATTGAAATCTCAGTGCAACTTAGTTTATTCGGTAAGTGCTATGATGATACCAATTAATGCCTTGAGAAAGAAGGCCACGACTCAACCAAATAGATTACAGTTCAACCAAGGACAAAAAATCATAAAAACAAACAACAGAAGCATCAGTCCACATTGATTAGTGAAGTAGATATAGCCTTAATGTAGCGACCGGACCTCAAACAGTCTAGTCTCTGTGCATCAGTGTCATCCCTGGATCGGTAATGCTGACACGCACAGTACTTGAAGGATTTATAACAGAGTAGCAATCACACACTTATTACATCGAATGTCTCAATAGAGAACTTAATACAATAAATACGGCTTAAGGCCATCTAAAACGATAACAGCGGAAGGCTTGGAAGATAAAGTGAGTCCATCAACTCCAACGGCATCACTGAGTATAAGACCACGACCTATGGCACCTTACTCGTCGTCTGAAAAGTCTGCAACATGATACGTTGCAGCCCGAAAACGGGTCAACACATGGAATATGCTGGCAATGTAACACATAGAGAGTAATGAACATAATAATGCTATCACTACATGCATGTTTGGCTGGTGGAAAGCTCTATGGTTACAGTTTTGCGAAAAGCCAATTTTTCCCTACCACAAAGGAATAAATTTTATTTAACTATCATGGTGGTTGTTAAACATTGAGAAGGTACCTCCAACTCAATCCCAATTAAGAACGTGATTAACCCAATCAAATTAAATTAAGTAACATGATGATGAGATTCACATGATAATCCAAGAACTAGATACTCAAGATGTCCATAACCGGGGACACGGCTAACCATGATTAGATTGTACACTCTGCAAAGGTTTGCGCACTTTTCCCCACAAGACTCGATCGCCTCCGCTTGATTTCTCGCACTACATGGTGTTTGAGAAACGGATGACCGAGACACAGTCTTTCAGAAACAATACTCTTTACTCCGGGTGGACAGTTACACCTACTTTCCCCTACATCTGCTAGCCCACCTCTTCAAGAGGTCATGTAACCTACTCAACTATGCTAGAGCCCATAATAGCTTGTGGCTGCACACGGAAGTTTCTAGCATGAATAATCTCATGATCCCTTTGAGTCTGGGTGGTGGTCCATAGGATGATCACACGGGTACTCCGGGATATCCAAAAATACAGGCAACACTGGGTTCTCCAGGTGCCTCAATCCACCCAGATGTAAATTAAAGTAGCCACCTTAAGTTGAACCATTAATTAACAATCTCACATCTGTCATGGAAAAATTCACTCAAACCCAATCCACGTCTACGAGCATAGCATAGCAATATAAGCAAACGTAGAAGTAACTCCCAATGGTTTGATATAAACAGGGCAATAGGTACTACCTCATCTACTTCCCAAAACCCACATTTTAATCAAATCCTAATCATGCAATAGTTTGAGGATTGATCTAATGCAATAAAACTGGGTGGTAAAGAGGTATGATCAAAGTGTTACTTGCCTTGCTGATGATCCGTGAAACCTAGAGACTCGTAGTAGCACGCTTCGCACTCCGGGTACTCTATCGCAAACAAACAATACATACATAAGCAATCAAGCAAGGGTGCATGGATAAAACTCAAAATAAGAGATCTAACCAGAAACTTCAACTTAAGAACACCGGTTTGCAAAAAGAATCAAATCGAACGAAGCAACGAAACTCAAACGGCGAAAGAAACAAGCTTCGTTTACTAATCCGGACCTAAGTCAAATTTTATAGTAGCAAAAACTTGTTTGAGTTGGTTAATCAGAAAGAGGGTTTCGAGACGAAACTCTAGGCACTTGAATCGCCTGATTCCGATAAACGAGCGAAAAGTTATACTAAAATGAAAAACAGATCGGAAATCGCGATCGAAAATAATCGCGAAAAATCCGAGAAAAAGAAAGACTGACGAACAGGCTAAGGAACGAACGTTCGCTGTCTGCGGTTAAACGACGAAAACCGTTCGTTAAAACGAACGTACGGACGAACGTCCGCGAAATAGGCTAAACCGAAAAAAATAAAACCGATCTAATAACAAAAAAATAAACCGGGGTTTTCTAAAAAAACACGCACGGTTTTCCGGAGAAAACCGGCGGCGGCGGCGGTCAACCTCGGGTGGCGGGACGGCGGCGGCGGGGGCGGCTCCGGC
>NC_057796.1:268545057-268553047 GCF_018294505.1 Triticum aestivum | reverse complement strand
GGGCGGCTCGGGCTGGGCTGCAGGGCGCGGCCTCCCGGCTTATAAAGGTCGGCCGGGCCAGAGTCCTAGCCGGACACGGCCCGGTAGGTCGGTTCGTTTTTTTTAATCGGACGTGCAGCTAAAGAAAGAAACTAAATACTAAACGGACTCCAAAAATCCCGAAATAAATTTTCCCCATCCTCTAAAAATAAGGCGGACAAGATGAACATTTATTTGGGCCCAAAATGCAATTTTGAAAAACGCGTATTTTTCCTAATTCAAAGAAAATCAAATAAAATCCAAATAAGATCAAATATTTGTTTTTAATATTTTTCCTCCAATATTTCATTATTTTTGGAGAAGTCATATTATCCCCTCTCATATATTTGATATGAAATGTTTTCGGAGAGAAAATAATTAAAACAAATGATCCTATTTTCAAAATTTGAGAAAACCCAAATATGAAAATAACGAAATCCCCAACTCTCTCCGTGGGTCCTTGAGTTGCGTAGAATTTCTAGGATCACAAAACAAAATGCAATAAAATATGTTATGCATGATGATCTAATGTATAACATTCCAAATTGAAAATTTTGGGATGTTACAAACCTACCCCCTTAAGATGAATCTCGCCCTCGAGATTCGGGTTGGCTAGAAAATAGGTGAGAGTGGTCCTTCCGTAGATCTTCCTCTCGCTCCCAGGTGGCTTCATCCTCGGTATGGTGACTCCACTGAACTTTGCAAAACTTGATAACCTTGCTGCGGGTGACTCGGCTGGCATATTCGAGAATCTTGACTGGTTTCTCCTCATATGTCAAATCGCTATCCAGTGGCACTGTATCTCTCAGTGGTATCTCAGCCATCTCTGCGTGGCACTTCTTCAGCTGAGAAACATGGAACACATCGTGAACTCCCGACAATCCTCCGGGCAATTCCGACTTGTAAACAACTTCTCCCATGCGCTCCAAGACTTTGTATGGTCCTACAAAACGTGGCGCTAACTTTCCCTTAACTCCAAAGCGCTTCACTCCTCGAAGTGGTGATACTCGAAGATAAACTCTGTCTCCGACTTCGTAAACTGTCTCCTTGCGTTTAGAATCCGCATGACTCTTCTGCCTGGACTGGGCTACCTTGAGCCTATCGCGAATCAACTTCACTTTCTGTTCAGACTCTTTAATCAAATCTGGTCCAAACAACTGGCGGTCTCCAACTTCGTCCCACAACAACGGTGTCCTGCACCTCCTTCCGTACAAAGCTTCGAAAGGGACCATCTTCAAACTGGATTGATAACTGTTGTTGTAAGAGAACTCTGCATACGGCAAATTGTCGTCCCAACTAGATCCATACTCTAGCGCACAAGCTCTCAGCATGTCCTCCAAAATCTGATTGACTCTCTCGGTCTGTCCGTCTGTCTGTGGATGAAAGGCTGTACTGAACTCTAGCCTGGTACCCAAAGTTTCGTGCAATTGATTCCAAAACTTTGGAGTAAACTGGGTTCCTCTATCTGATACAATGGTCCTCGAAACTCCATGCAGACATACGATCCTGGTCATGTATATCTTTGCCAACTTAGCACTTGTATAAGTGGTCTTTACTGGGATGAAATGAGCTACCTTCGTCAAACGATCGACTACAACCCATATCGAGTCATAGCCTGAACGAGTCCTGGGCAATCCTGTGATAAAATCCATGCCTAGCTTATCCCACTTCCATTCGGGTATCGGCAATGGTTGTAGCAATCCTGCTGGCTTCTGATGCTCTGCCTTTACTCTCTGACATACATCACAAATTGCTACATACTCCGCAATATCCTTCTTCATCCCGGTCCACCAGAAAATGTCCTTTAAATCCTAGTACATCTTGGTATTTGCTGGGTGAATCGGATATGGTGAATCATGGGCCTCTTGCAAGATCAACTTCCTGATCTCCGGATCATTGGGCACATCAACGCGGTCCTCAAACCATAAGGTATCGTGCTCATCCTCACGAAATCCCTTGGCTTTTCCTTTACTCATCCTTTCCTTTATCTCAACAATTTCCTTGTCTGTCTTCTAAGCTTCTCTAATCTTATCCATCAAAGTAGACTGAATCTCCAATGCTGCTACATAGCCTCTCGGAACTATTTCCAAACATAGTTCGCGAAGACCCTCTGCTAACTCCTTGGGTAACTCTCCGGTCATGAGTGTGTTGACATGGCTCTTGCGGCTCAACGCATCGGCTACTACGTTAGCCTTCCCTGGGTGATAATGCAATCTCATATCATAATCCTTAATGAGCTCCAACCATCTCCTTTGCCTGAGATTCAACTCCTTCTGCGTGAAAATGTACTTCAAACTCTTGTGATCCGTGTACACCTCACAATGGTTTCCGACGAGAAAATGTCTTCACGTCTTCAACGCATGCACTACGGCTGCTAACTCCAAATCATGTGTAGCATAATTCAACTCATGGGGTTTAAGCTGTCGTGAGGCATATGAAACAACTCTTTCCTCCTGCATTAGCACTGCTCCAAGTCCTCGACTAGAAGCGTCGCAATATACTTCATAATCCTTGCGTTGATCTGGCAGAATCAACACTGGCGCTGTAACCAAATGTTTCTTCAACTCCTGGAAACTAGCCTCACATTCCTCAGTCCAATTGAATTTGGCGTCCTTCTTCAACAAATCCGTCATAGGCTTTGCAATCTTCGAGAAATTCTCAATGAATCTCCGGTAATATCCTGCGAGTCCAAGAAAACCCCGGATCTCTCCAACTGTCTTGGGTGTCTCCCAATTTGTCACAGTGTTAACCTTGGTGGGATCTACTGCTATTCCTTCTCCGGATATAACATGTCCAAGGAATCCAACTTCCTTTAACCAAAACTCGCACTTGCTGAACTTGGCATATAACTAATGTTCTCTGAGCTTTCCAAGACCAAACACAAATGCTCCTTATGCTCTTCTTCATTCTTCGAATAGACCAGAATATCATCAATGAACACTACAACGAACTTATCCAAAAACTCCATAAACACTTTGTTCATCATGTTCATGAAATAGGCGGGTGCGTTAGTCAGGCCAAATGACATAACGGTGTACTCATATAGCCCATACCTTGTGGTAAAAGCTGTCTTGGGTATATCCTGCTCTTGAATCATCAACTGGTGGTATCCTGATCGCAAATCAATCTTGGAAAATACATTAGCTCCTTGTAGTCGGTCAAACAGATCATTGATCATCGGCAGTGGGTACTTGTTCTTGATTGTTACTTCATTCAATCCATGATAATCAACAACCATCCTCAACGATCCATCTTTCTTCTCCACTAGAAGTACGGGTGATCCCCAAGGTGACGAACTTGGGCGAATATATCCTTTATCCAGTAACTCCTTAATCTACTTCTTAATTTCTTCCAAATCCTTAGCGGGCATCCTGTACGGTCTCTTAGATATTGGCCCTGTGCCTGGCAAAAGCTCAATCAAAAACTCGATGTCTCTATCTGGTGGCATGCCTGGCAACTCCTCTGGAAATACGTCAGGGAAATCCTTCACCACTGGCACTTCCTCCTGTACAACTCCTGATAAGGAATTCACTTGAGTCCTCTTCGGCACATGCCGGGATACATACTTAATCCTTCTTCCTTCTGGGGTAGTAAGCAAAATCGTCTTACTGGCGCAATCGATGTTTCCTCCATACATCGATAGCCAATCCATTCCCAAAATCACATCCAAGCCTTGCGACTCCAAAACTATTAGGTCTGAGGGGGAAACATGCCTACCTATGGCCAATGGTATCTGAAAACATCCTTGGCTTGCCATATACTCTGCTCCTGGCGAGGTTACTAACATAGGTGTTCTAAGAACTTTGGTGGGCAACTTAAACTTAGCCACAAATCCCCTTGATATGTATGAATGTGATGCACCAGTATCAAAAAGAATGATTGCAGTAAATGACTTAACCAAAAATTTACCTATTACTGCATCAGGCTGTGCTTCAACCTCCTCCACATTAACGTGGTTCACCTGTCCCCTGTTGAAAGGGTTCGGCTTCTTCCCCGAGCTTCCATTGCCATTTCCATTCTTAGCTTCCGGACATTCAGTTGCATAATGTCCAGTCTTCTGGCACTTGAAACAAGTAACGTGGCTTAGATCCCTCTTGGCTGGGGTTGATGGGTTGGTACGGTTCTGTCCGTTGCTTCCTCCGTTCCCATTGCCATTCTTGGGGCCACTATGATTGTGCGAGCTCCCTCCATTGTGATTGTGACCTCCATGGTTATGCTGAAGGTGTCCTCCCGACTTCCGGGTAAAACGAGGCTTCCGGTGAGCTCATGTACTGTACTTTCCTTGTCCATACTTCCTCTTACGACTCTCAATCTGCTGCTGCTTCCCTTCAATCATGAGAGCTCTATCTACCAACTCCTGGTAGTTGTTAAAAGTTGCCACCATCAACTGCATGCTCAGCTCATCATTCAGTCCTTCCAGAAACTTCTCCTGCTTAGCTGCATCCGTAGCAATGTCATCTGGGGCATAACGTGCTAACTTACTGAAATCCTCCACGTACTGGCCAACGGTACGTCCTCCTTGGCGTAAGTTGCGAAACTCACGCTTCTTCATGGCCATAGCTCCTGCTGAAACGTGGGCAGTACGGAAAGCTTGCTGAAACTGGTCCCATGTGACGGTGTCAATGGGGTGAGTGGCTGTGTAATTCTCCCACCATGATGACGCGGGTCCATCAAGCTGATGTGCGGCAAAACGCACTCTCTCCGCATCTGTGCATCCTGCAGTGGTCAGCTCCCTTCCAACCTTGCGGAGCCAATCATGTGCCACAATCGGGTCGGTGCTACTGGAGAACACCGGCGGATTCAGCCTAAGAAAACGGGCTAAGTGATCAACAGGTGGTGGTGGTGGTGGGTTGTTGTTGTTGTTGCCTTGGTTCTGAACTAGCGCTTGCATCAGGGCATTCTGCTGCTGAATCAACTGAGTGATCTCCGGTGGGAAAACAAATCCGATGTCGCGTCTCGGAGGCATCTGATGGGTTTTAGAAAAGATGAGAAAATAGGATAGAATGAGGTCTAGAGGGAAAACACTACCCATATGCACATGAGACAAACACAATCATATCACTCCAATCAATTCAAACAAGGCATACAATCGATCTGACTATCATTACAAAGTGCTTGGACTATACTATATACATGGTGGAATACTACTACTAATTTGGTGGTCTACTAGAAAAATTGCTCAGTCGAAGACTCCATGATATCTGCTCCGGCTTCATCCTCCCAATCATCATCACTGGGGTCCGAGTCAGTGTCGTCGATGATGATGTAGTTCTCCGGGCAAGTAGAATCGTCATCATCTCCTCCTGGTGTTGGGTCTCCCATGAAAACTCCTAGCTTCTTTGTCAGGTCGTCATTCTTCTCCAACAATGTTGCGATTTCCTCCTCATATCCATCGCATGTAGCCTTGAGTTCTTCCCCCAGTTCCATGATCCTTGTCTTTGCCTTCTTCAGTTTATCATGTCTGCGCACATCTGGTTCTCCTGGCGACGAATGTGCTGGTTTAACTCCTGAATGAAAGCTGCAATAGATCTATCCTTCCTGGTGCTGATCATCTCCCATTGCTCGTCTCGGCGCCCACAAATCTGATAGATAGTATCCTTGAGATCATTGTGGTACACTTCTCCAATGCGTCCCATGGTGATGTGGGCTGCCATGCTCTTTCCTAGACTCCAGGTAGGTACATCAAAGGAAAACTCTATGGGCTTGGTGACTGGCATGAACGTCCTTCCTGGAACTTGAACTTGAATCATCCAGTGCTCCTCTTCTGGTAGTGTGGCGTTGTAGGTTCCAGTGAAGCTTGGTATTCCAATGTTCAGGTACTTAGTAACTTCCTTCAAGTGTCGTCCAAAAGGTGTATCCTCATCCGGTTGCGCGAACTTGTTCCTTGCATCCGCCATCCTAAAAGAGTGGAAGAGAGGAGAGGAGTCAGAAATGAGAAGAGAGTAGTAATCTAGGGCTTTAGCTTAGTGGTCGTGTCCTACAGTCAGCGTGTGCTCTGATACCATCTTTGTAGCGACCAGACCTCAAACAGTCTAGTCTCTGTGCATCAGTGTCATCCCTGGATCGGTAATGCTGACACGCACAGTACTTGAAGGATTTATAACAGAGTAGCAATCACACACTTATTACATCGAATGTCTCAATAGAGAACTTAATACAATAAATACGGCTTAAGGCCATCTAAAACGATAACAGCGGAAGGCTTGGAAGATAAAGTGAGTCCATCAACTCCAACGGCATCACTGAGTATAAGACCACGACCTATGGCACCTTACTCGTCGTCTGAAAAGTCTGCAACATGATACGTTGCAGCCCGAAAATGGGTCAGCACATGGAATATGTTGGCAATGTAACACATAGAGAGTAATGAACAGAATAATGCTATCACTACATGCATGTTTGGCTGGTGGAAAGCTCTATGGTTACAGTTTTGCGAAAAGCTAATTTTTCCCTACCACAAAGGAATAAATTTTATTTAACTATCATGGTGGTTGTTAAACATTGAGAAGGTACCTTCAACTCAATCCCAATTAAGAACGTGATTAACCCAATCAAATTAAATTAAGTAACATGATGATGAGATTCACATAACAATCCAAGAACTAGATACTCAAGATGTCCATAACCGGGGACACGGCTAACCATGATTAGATTGTACACTCTGCAGAGGTTTGCGCACTTTTCCCCACAAGACTCGATCACCTCCGCTTGATTTCTCGCACTACATGGTGTTTGAGAAACGGATGACCGAGACACAGTCTTTCAGAAACAATACTCTTTACTCCGGGTGGACAGTTACACCTACTTTCCCCTACATCTGCTAGCCCACCTCTTCAAGAGGTCATGTAACCTACTCAACTATGCTAGAGCCCATAATAGCTTGTGGCTGCACACGAAAGTTTCTACCATGAATAATCTCATGATCCCTTTGAGTCTAGGTGGCGGTCCATAGGATGATCACACGGGTACTCCGGGATATCCAAAAATACAGGCAACACTGGGTTCTCCAGGTGCCTCAATCCACCCAGATGTAAATTAAAGTAGCCACCTTAAGTTGAACCATTAATTAACAATCTCACATCTGTCATGGAAAAATTCACTCAAACCCAATCCACGTCTACGAGCATAGCATAGCAATATAAGCAAACGTAGAAGTAACTCCCAATGGTTTGATATAAACAGGGCAATAGGTACTACCTCATCTACTTCCCAAAACCCACATTTTAATCAAATCCTAATCATGCAATAGTTTGAGGATTGATCTAATGCAATAAAACTGGGTGGTAAAGAGGCATGATCAAAGTGTTACTTGCCTTGCTGATGATCCGTGAAACCTAGAGACTCGTAGTAGCACGCTTCGCACTCCGGGTACTCTATCGCAAACAAACAATACATACATAAGCAATCAAGCAAGGGTGCACGGATAAAACTCAAAATAAGAGATCTAACCAGAAAGTTCAACTTAAGAACTCCGGTTTGCAAAAAAGAATCGAATCGAACGAAGCAACGAAACTCAAACGGCGAAAGAAAGAAGCTTCGTTTACTAATCTGGACCTAAGTCAAATTTTATAGTAGCAAAAACTTGTTTGAGTTGGTTAATCAGAAAGAGGGTTTCGAGACGAAACTCTAGGCGCTTGAATCGCCTGATTCTGATAAACGAGCGAAAATTTATACTAAAACGAAAAACAGATCGGAAATCGCGATCGAAAATAATCGCGAAAAATCCGAGAAAAAGAAAAACTGACGAACAGGCTAACGAACGAACGTTCGCTGTCTGCGGTTAAACGACGGAAACCGTTCGTTAAAACGAACATACGGACGGACGTTCGCGAAATAGGCTAAACCGAAAAAAATAAAACCGATCTAATAACAAAAATATAAACCGGGGTTTTCTAAAAAACATGCACGGTTTTCCGAAGAAAACCGGCGGCGGCGGCGGTCAACCTCTGGTGGCGGGACGACGGCGGCGGGG
>NC_057796.1:268534258-268544754 GCF_018294505.1 Triticum aestivum | reverse complement strand
CTGCGGGGCTCAGCCTCCCTGCTTATAAAGGCCGGCCGGGCAAGAGTCCTAGCCGGACACGGCCCGGTAGGTCGGTTCGTTTTTTTTAAATCGGACGTGGAGAAAAAGAAAGAAAAGAAAGACTAAACGGACTCCAAAAATACCGGAATAAATTTTGCCTGTCCTCTAAAAATAAGCCGGACAAGATGAACATTTATTTGGGCCTAAAATGCAATTTTGAAAAACGCGTATTTTTCCAAATTCAAAGAAAATCAAAGAAAATCAAATATTTGTTTTTAATATTTTTCCTCCAATATTCATTATTTTTGGAGAAGTCATATTATCCCCTCTCATATATTTGATATGAAATATTTTTGGAGAGAAAATAATTAAAACAAATGATCCTATTTTCAAAATTTGAGAAAACCCAAATATGAAAATAACGAAATCCCCAACTCTCTCCGTGGGTCCTTGAGTTGCGTAGAATTTCTAGGATCGCAAAACAAAATACAATAAAATATGTTATGCATGATGATCTAATGTATAACATTCCAAATTGAAAATTTGGGATGTTACACTTAATAGGGCTATCTGTTAATGTAGCTAATTTAAACCAGTGCTTTAACTTTTACTATGAATTTCAACTACTAAAATTCAAGAAGTTCAAACAAAAAATTGGCTCCCAAATTTTGCTAAATTCCTTATACTTAAATAAAATCTGGCTAGAGATCACGTAGCAACTTCGTCGTAAATAATTTCGATCCCAAAAAAACTTCAGTTCTAATACATTATATAAAATCAGTTCTACATAACAAGCGTCACTCCACTCACACTAGATCCACAAGTGCTATTGTGACACCAAATTTTAAAAGCCTTACGCTGAATGAGATTACAATTCAGTACTAACAGAACTATATCATAAGTATAAGAAAAGAGGGTACAGAAACTATAAAGGTCCAACTTAGGTTGGAACAGATGAAAAATAAAATAAATCTCACTTTTTCAGCAACAACTCGTAATGCAGTTGACAAAAGGTGTTTTCAGTTCAACTAGTGTATAAGACTTCAGTACAAAAAATAAAACTTAACCAAACCGAATTCCCGATGAAACATACACAAGTGAAACAGCTATTCAACCACACTATCATCATGGAAAAAATTTGTTAAACATTGTGCCACACTTAAACACAACACAAAATATACAAGTTATTACATAGTACTTGACAAGATATCCAAACACTACAAACAAAGCCTACAATGCTTTCAAGAGATATATCACACAACTATCACATTCACTGCGCAAATGATGACCATTTCTTCTATGCACCAGGAGCCAAAGCCTGAACCTCCTTGGGAAGCTCCGTCACCAGAAGCTGGTTATTCCGGTTGAACACAACTCTATACAGATCCTCAGCGTTCCAATCAACAATACGAGGCTGCAAAACAAGAAAACAAATTATAAAAAATCATGACACATAAAAAAAGAATACACAATAAGCCAAACACAGAAAGTGAAAAGCTCAACTAGAACCCACGTCATTATTTTGAATGTTCTGAACGACTTTTCACCATCATTGGATCCCGCATACTTCAGAGTATAATGGCCACATTCATTCGCCCCTTGAAGTGGAACCTGGACAAACGTTGGTTTCTTTGCAAAAACCTCCCATTTGGGCTGCTTGCTCGCATTGTACTGAGCATCACCATACACAGCCTTCATTACTTGGACCAATCTAGAGATCTGTAAAAAAAGAAAACAAACCACACATTTTCAGGTCTCAGAAAAGCAGAAACAAAGATGCGGAAAAATTAATCCATTACAGATAGTAAATGTCACTCACACTCTTCTCGTAGTCTTTATGATAGGTGTTCTTTGAAGGACGATGGTTCTTCGGATAAGGTAAAGAGTCAAGGATGTCGACACTACTTCAGTACCGATTCATGACAAATAAGGAAAAGTGGTTCACTTTCCTATCCTTTGCTAAAATCATAGGTTTGAATAGAGGCATCATGATCTAAAAACAAATGACCAAAAAAGAGATATTAAATATTCAAAATAAAAACCAGCATGACAACAAACAAATAAAACCAAAAATCAGCTAGTAGAACTCACAAGGTCGGCACTGAGCAAGTCTTCCTCATCTTTAACATAGCTCTTGAAATCTCTCGCTGCACTCTCCACATTAAACTCTTTATCTTCATCGTCGTAAAACGTACAGTCAAGCACAACCTGCAAAAAGCCAAAAAAGAAATAGACAGGGGGAAAGGATCAACAAGCAAAGTATTATTAAAAATCGTAAAACAATAGGCATTCTTGTTTAACAGAAACAAACGATCTGATTGATTACCATGATGAAATATGGACTCGGCAATACCCTTTTTCCAGATGCGAAATCAGCATTTCTCTCGGGATCTTGCTTCCAATCATCAATGAGGAAGTCCATTACATCACCCTCCATCATTGCCCAGGTGCAAAAACTTCCCAGGTGCGTTTCCCAATGAAGCTAGTTACGCTATCATCAGGCTGAAGTATCATTGAGAACGCATTCCTGTAGCACACACAAGAACAAAAAGCAGGGGAAGCAAGATAAGGCATTCATAGCAGTTCAAGTTGTATAAAAATGAACCGTTCATGTCATATTTGTCTAGCAGTTAGAAACAACAGAAGAAAAGTAGAGGAAACATAATGAGAGATACTCACTCGGCATACTTCTCACGCCATTCATCACTAAGCAACAGATTATACAACTTGTGAGCCTTGTCCGGGTGAGGGAATTTATGAGGGTGAAGCTGCTGCACAGGGGAGCAAAACTTTATAGGAGCTCTGGGTGCACGCTCCGTGATTGTAACATTGCCAAAATCCAAAGCAGGATCCTTCCTAGCAGCACAGCTCTACGGGCCACTATTCAGCAAGGGGGGATAAACCCTTGGCAGCAGCGCTCCTGGTGACTCTTCCCATGCCGGCAATCTTGTCAAATGCATCATCATCGCTGTCTATCAATTCCACATGGGATTCTTGGGTGTAGAGGGGCTCTCTGCACAAGCAGCTGTAGAACCTTTCAGAGCTCCCAATCGCCCCTTCATAACACCAGATCTTGTCTTTTCGGGAGAACGCCCCTGGCTAAAATCAATAGCTACACGCTCGAGCTCCGAGAACTGGCTGCCAAAGATCCTGTAGTCATGCTCACCAAGATCCATCCACTCACCTGCAAAATAAAAAAGAAAGGACCGAATCAAGGGTAAGTACAAATAAATAATTCATGACAGTACTAATCAAGAAGTACAAGCTGCAAAAAAATACAAAAGGTGATGCATACGTACAGGGTTCGATGCCAAACAAACCCCGGAAGCATTAATCAAACACATCGCTTGTTGCGCAGGTATACAGCAAAGTCTTCCTAATGTCAAGAATGTCTTTGTGGCTGTAATCCAACATTTCAATCACACCATCCTCCCGGCAATGATAGGTCTTGCAGTTTTGTAGCATAAAGAAGCCACAATCATGTCTGTTAACAGAAGAAAATACAAAAGGGTACATCACAAATTCAAAAAAAACAGGAACACCATCCTCCCAACAACAAAAACAACTAAGAAAAATCATTAAAAACAGATACTCACGTGTTTTTCTGCTGCGGCACCCACACAAACTCGCAAGAGAAACCATCAATATGTGCAGGCGAGAACGGTTTGGCCTTGTCTACACTGGACTCCCTCCAAAGCTTCTTTATGTTATCTGTCATAGTCCTTAAGAATCTAACTGCATCACTCCAGGTTTCATCGCGGGGTGAATCAAGACACTCGAAACGACGGAACCTCAAATTCAGAACAATCAAGCACCAATGCCCAGATTCTTCACTAGGCTCCATGGTAGCCGCAAATGACGGCGGATCAAAAGTAGGGAAAAGAAGCCGACAAAAAAATCGCAGAGGAAAAATGAATTTAACAAATCATAATGAAACAAAAAATTCAGCCTCCAAACAATAAAATAAAAGAGGGAAATTGAAACTCAGAAGTACAAACAAAATCACATAATCATAAGTTCTAATTGAGTAAGCAACCCACTACAAAAAATAAATGCTACTCAAGTTTATATCCACCGCCCAAACTTGCAACAAACATATCAGTTCAAGTTCCTTGCGACAATAAGTGCAGCTTTAAAAAAAGAAGCACACATCATTCATAAGTACAGGGGTAAAAAGCAGCCTGCTCAAGTTCATTCCCACCTCCCAAACTTGCAAGAAAACATGACAGTTCTAGTTCATGAGTACAATAAGTTCAAGTTCACCTACTTGGTCAAAACC
This sequence comes from Triticum aestivum, assembly GCF_018294505.1. Taxonomy (NCBI): domain Eukaryota; kingdom Viridiplantae; phylum Streptophyta; class Magnoliopsida; order Poales; family Poaceae; genus Triticum; species Triticum aestivum. The sequence continues at coordinate 268,540,475 of NC_057796.1, read as the reverse complement.
ATCAGCCCCTGATCTCGTGAACCACTGTAGCACATTGGCATCAATATTTCCATCACGGATCTTGGTCTGTTGTACAAAAAGAACAACAACAGTTAGAAAATTGGCAAAATAAGTTATCATCCTATCTACAAAACAAAATACTGACCGTCACCCATCTGGGAACTATCAACTTGTCAGTGTCTCGGTACTTCTGACATAGAGAACATAAAACAATGTTAGCACTGTCTGAGTTGAGCATGCCAGTGGGGACAAACGCTTTAGCAACAGAACCAACGCTGGTATCACAGTCACGATTTTTGAAACATTGGCTTGTCACTAGGAAAACACAAAAGATGACATGAATTAAAACTACTGCAATAACAACAATAGTCATATGAGATAAAGAAAAAGAGACGAAAATGACACGGGCAAAATCCCAAACTAACCGTTTCCCATGGTTCGTGCGCAACCTCGTAACAGCGAAGAAAAACAAATCAACCTTAACAACATTAGCACCTTCTGCTTGTAGAAAAAGAATAAAAATAATAAGTTCAAGCACTACAAGTGAACCTGTCCAAAATGCCATAAATGAGAAGTATGCCTCATTTACATGTCCTTACCTGCACTATCAGCGTTTGACAACGGGAGTTCCTGTGATGACACCAATATGCCTCCAGTTTCAGGGTTTGACGATGGAAGATCTTGTGAGGACAGCATTATGGCTGCGCTTTCAGGGTCTGAAGAAAGAAAATCCTGGGACGACACGAGCGCCTCCTGCGTCAAGGGGCCAGAAGAAATCGACAAAAGTAAATCATCATCCTCAGATGGCACCTCCTCCACGCTAGAGGCATCTTGCAATGCATCACCGTAATCAAGCCCTCCAGGCAGGAAATTTTCCGGCGGCAAATCTTCACAACCAGAAAGATTTTCATTCCCAGCAATACCAACACCAGACGATTTGGCATCAAGTATGCTGGCAGCACCAACATCCTCATCAGCAACTTTGGTACCAACATTGCGCCCACTACTCAATGGAACACCACAAGCATCATCTCCGCCACTAACGGCAGTCTCACGCTCAACATCAGTCATCTGAAAAAATAAAAATTCAGAAAAAGTGAGTAATATGAACAAAACTAACAATCAAAAAAAGCTAGCAAGAGGTGCACAGAAAAACAAACCTTAGCAGCGTTCACAGCAACATCATCGATCTTGCTACTACTAACATTCAAAGGAACATCACCAATGGTCGAACAAGTCTCGTCGCCAACAAAAGGACCCTGATTCATAGTAATGAAGCAAAAAAACAATGCTATTATTAGCAACAATAAACACAAGGAATTAAACCACACTAACAAAAAGGTAGGTATCACCTACAAACTCTTAACGGTGTGGGATAGAAAAATGAACATGTAAGGCACGTTGGTGCGCATGAAAATTCATGAATATATATAAACAAAATAAAAATAAAAATAACCTTGCACTTATCAGTAGATGGATCATTAACTCCACGGTCAACAGCAGCCTCAACATTATGACTGGTCTTGTGCATGAAAGAAAAATTAATAAACAGATGAAGATGAGTAAGTTCAACTACAATACTAACAGCAGAACAACATAGTAATAATTGCAAACATCAAGGACTGACTCACATCAACAACAGGGGCTCCAAGCCAACATCATTCGTATGGTGATCAGAAACATTAGCCTCAGTACCATCACCAGCCCTGCTGTCGGTGGCAGCAGCCTCATCCTGCATGAAAGAAAAATTAATAAACAGATGAAGATGAGGAAGTTCAACTACAATAATGACAGCAGAACAACATAGTCAAAATTGCAAACATCGAGGACTGACTCACATCAATAATAGGGCGCTCCAAGCCAACATCATTCGTATGGTGATCAGAAACATTAGTCTCAGTACCATCATCAGCCCTGCTGTCGGTGGCAGCAGCCTCATCTTGCTCAATCTTCCTGATAACAACATTTGCACTTTCTTCATTTGGCTTGCAGCGAGAGTCTTGCATAGTTTTGAAACGCTTCATGTTGTTCAACAGATGAACCGAGCTCTGAATTAGTTGAGCAGCACCTTCACGCATGTCACCAATTAAAATTCTCTCCATCTCAATATAATCCGCTGCTTCCTCAACATTAAATTGATGACCTTCAGGAAGGATACCATTGATACAGCTCAGACGCTCAACTGTAGTGGGGACCTTTTGCAGCTCAGAACACACATTACTAAAAATATGCTCAGCGTGCTCCAACGCAGAAACAGCTACATCAATACCAAAACCCTGCCTCTGTGAAGTACTAGCCTTACTAGGGCCAGGGGGACATAACCAACACCCTCAACACCACGGTCATCTCTCAACTCATCATGCAGAGATGAAATCTTGGGAACCTGAGACGACGGCATCTCCAGGACTGGTCGTTTATACACTCGGAAAAAGACAACCACCTCTTGAGTTTTCCACTACGAACAAGGGGAAAAGGAGTTAATTAATCAATGCAACACACAGGAAAAAATAAACATTATATTAACAGATTTAAATCAACAGCACTGATGATCTTTCACTATCAGTGCCAATTTGTTAGTATTTACAAACACGTCAGTTGAACAAGAGATTCAGTTCAACCACACATAACACAACAGTACTAAAAATCATACCTAAACCACACAAAGCTTAAGAAATGACAAAATCTAAACATGTAACTCTGCAGTACACATGTTCACTCTAGCAAAAATAGCTACACCTAAATAAAAAAAGGTCTACAAGACACGACAGAAATAAAACTCACCGGAAGCTTCGCAAACACCCAAGTCTTTGGATCTGCGTTGCCTTTTTTTATCAAATCTGCATCAGCCGGATCGTAAAGCTTGTCAGGATCCATGAAACATATGCGGGGGACTTGCATGTCAGGTTCCGGAGTCTTGCCACGGATAAGGCAGTCAAGGTACATTAGTACAGGCCCTATAGCATAGCCTGTGATTGCCTTCCCCATGGTAACACCATCTTGGTACCTGACAACAGCACTTCTAAGCTCATCGACCATCAGCTGGCAATAATCCATATTAGCCATGTCCTCAATGACGAGATCCTCAAACATTGTTGCCTCTCTGGAAACACGCGGGGCGGCACCAGGCAACACAACCTTCATAAACACAATAATGAAGAACACTTTGAGAGCAAGGTCATCTTTGCTAGGATCCTTGACAAGCACCCTGAGCCAATCCCTCAAATCCTTTGTCTTGATATCTTTGTTCCTGCTAATGTCAAGCTCCGATCTTAACTTCATCATAGCATCGTCATATCGGTCCTCTGACGGCCTTGGTGCAGAACGAGCACCATGAGGGAACCCAAATGGTTGTTGTATACCATCGCTAGTGATGGGAAGCTTCTTATTAGCCTCACCCATGTCAAGAGTCATCGTATCAGGATCTATCCTCAGGTACAAAGCTCCCATCAGAGGGCGGGAAATGTTAGATTTCACCTTCCACTTGAAGATAGAACCAAAACCAGCTGCATGAACCCTAGCCACATGGCGACTCTCAAGAAATTTAGCACAAGCATCAATCTCTCTCAATGAACATCGCACAGTTATGTTCAATCGATGTAGGTCACCTTCATCCAAAGCAACTTTTCCGGCTTTGCCTCTCATCGGCTTCACCGGACCCATAATGCTAACAGGCTGTAAATGAAAATAAAGAAGGCGTAACTTAATTAAATGAATATAGAAAAAAACAAGCATATGAAGGCAAGAACGAAAAAAGAGAGATTGCATAAGTTCAACTCTTAAAACAACATCATTACCACCTCAATTGATGCAAACAATGACTAGCCCTCACCTGGCCAGCATACCAGCCCAGACACAATTAAATCATTGCAAGTACAACTAGTAAGTCACATACAGTACAAACACGTACCAGTGCATATTCATCTTCAGAATTAACTTCGATATCATCTTCTTCAGATACAGGATCTTCAGCTTCGACACAAGCACGCTTCTTCACACCTTTGTTCACCTTCACAGGAGGAACTTTACTCTTCTTATTTTGCTTCAACAAAGAGCGCTCTGGAAGAGGAGACGAAGAAGGCTTCTTATTTGTCAAAAATCATGGACTCCGACGAATAGGAGAGCCACCAAGTGTGCTTGGACCAATCTTCACAGCAACACTATCTCCATCAGCTTTGCTATTACCAGGTTGGGAACCAGCTTTCACACGTGGGCTACGCCTATGTGTGCCATCAGGATTTGGATCTGACATCTTCCTCTTCAAAACAACTTTCTTCTCCTTAACTGCATCACGAGTAAACACTTGCGTCAAACGAGTCTGCGTCAGGTTTGTCTTCACAGGCATGTCAGTTCGATGAGATCCAGCATCAACAGTTGAAAAGGCCGCGTCACCACCTTCATCACCTTCACCTTTAGGAGCTTGAACAACATCCTCATCGCTCTGTTGCATGCAAGCAGCCTTTTGACGCCGTTCCAACTCCTTTCTCCTCTAAAAATCACACTTCTTCTTTCTTATCCTTTCATCATCAGCTGTAACTGCATAGGAACATCCTCAGCCTGCGTAACAGGCTCAGTGCCATCAACACTCTGTGACTGAGTAACAGACAACTGCAAGCTCCCATCGCCATCATCAAAGTTAAGATAATACATTCCATCATTAATATCTTTGACAATATCACCAAATGTCCTCAGCAGCAGCATGGCTGTCATTAACTGCATAAACCAATAACATAAGCACACACATATAAAATTAAAACACAATTAACATTCAAGAGACAAGATAAATAAGGCACATAGCATCAAACACAAACAAAAGGAAAAACTGATGTAACTAAACATATTTATGTATTCAAGGCAGTTAAAAAAAGAGCAAATACAAGGGAAACACCAGCAACACTCGCAAGTTCTTCTAGAGGATTTGGTATCTCAAAAATAACATTCACAAGTTCTTGAAAGCGTTCTGATTTGTCAGAATCAGGAGGCACCGTCACTCCAACATCTGCAACAACATCATAATCAGCAAAAAGGTTAAAAAAAAAAAGTACATGAACAAGCAATCAGTTCAACTATATGAACACTACAAGTGCACCCAATAAAACAATATCACCCCACCACTGGCACACCAAACTTCAAAATGACAACACTTTCAACATCATAGTAGTTCTTCTCAGACTGATACAAACTATTCAAATGCCAGGACAACAGTTCAAACTACACATGGTGATCAGTACTGCAACCTGTCTGCAGTTCACAGCAACCTAAAAACTAGAAACACCACACATTCCAGGGCAAAAATTAACAACAATCAAAATCCATACAACTAATAAAGTCCATACGACAACACCTATACAACTAAAAACCTATTAAGCACCAGATCTGATAAAACATTATCCAAATTATAGGAAAAATTACCTGCATTCAACTTGTCTGGACTGGATGATGTACCCATTGAGATCTACAGACCTAAAATGTGTCGAACCAGATCTGCAACACACATGAACAAAAATTAGGGCTCTTACATATTTCAGAAACGAAGCACGCCATACAAAGCAAAACTCTTACAAGCAAACACAAAATCCACCACCAAATCCAGTATCACTGGCGCGAACCGCTCGTTCAAGAGCAAAGGAACCCTAGCGAATCCACCCTGAGACAACACGAGAGCAATAACTTAGAAATACAGGGAAAATCTGTACATAAGGGGACACAAGGGGAGTCGATGGCAGAGCAAAAAGAGCAAACTGAGCACCCAGACCTCCACCCCTAGAGTTCAACCCGCCAGCCGGCGCTCCCGCGGCGAAACAGGAGAAGCAACTTCTATGCAAGAAGAGGAGAGGAGGGGAACGAAGAAGGAATCGATTTGTGGAGGGGAGGGGAGCGGAACGGGGGAGAGCGGAGGTTAAAGGTGAGTGGGAGAAAACCGATGGCTAAAGCCCACAATCGTGGCAAAGCCCACTATCTCTAGGCAGTTACTAAAGATAACAGCAAAAATTAAATACAATAAAAAAATTAATATAGAGGGATAAAACAAACGGCTAAAGTGCAAATAATAACCCACAAAAGTACAATAAAAATTATCAAAAAAGTACAAATGAAATAATACTCCATAACGGTGCTGGTTTTTCCCCTAAAAATGATAAGATAATGGGGGCAAGTCATGTTACGGACTCGCCTCCGCATGCGACGCCGTAGCATGTCGCGTCGACGCCTGCTACGGCTT
>NC_057796.1:268501596-268533114 GCF_018294505.1 Triticum aestivum | reverse complement strand
TGCGCTCGTTTGACAGGCGCAGTGCGGTTATTCTGTTTCCCACCCCCACGCACTCACACCCACCCCTAAGATAGATAATGGGGGCAAGTCATACAAGGAAGATGTGTCAGTACAACTATGCCCCTCGGTGCGGTCCTAGTTTTTCATCCATATGTAGCTGCTAGAAAATTAGCAAGTACTACAACAGAAAAGTTAAGAAGCATCAGCACCGGCTTATATTGCTCACTGCCAGACTAAAGAATGACAGTACAAGTACAATTGAACGGACAGTACAGATTTACTAATATAAAAAAGGTACAAAGAAGCATCAGTTCACAAATCCATCAAAAAAATGTCAGACTAAACACAGAAGTTCTACTTTGAATGAATCCTCAGTACAACTTAGTTTACAAGCAAGTACTATAATGCTAAAAAATAAAACCAGAAAACTTTTGACAATAATCACAACAACAACAACAACAAAAATCAAAAACTCAATGACAAACGAACAGTTCAACAAAACTCACAAGAACTACAACAAAAGTATCAGTCCAAATTACTGAAGGAGTCAAGTACTAGATTCAAACCTATAGAAAGGCAGGCCCTAGCGCAGGTTGACACTTGAACTCGAGCCCACGGAGATACCGTTGGAGAATCCCTAGTAAATCGCCCCAACGCAGGGCCTGCCTTAAAGGGCCCACAAGTCATGACAGAGAGCGAGCGCCGTGTATAAGCGCTCAGGTAAATGTTCAGAGGAGTTCGACAGGTGGGATTCGGCAGCGCTTATAAACAGGTTGAGAGCCCCCTCGCCTAGCGAGGTGGGACTAAACGCAAACCACACGCACACGCTGCACTGCACAGCCGGGCGGACGACCTATCTGGCCCGAAAACAATGCCTCCAGGGGACGGCCCAATGCAACAGTACAACCCAATACAAAATTCCTACCGATCACACACGAACCAAATTAAAAGGAACAAATGCATATAATTTAAAAATAACCCTCATAAAATATTCTTCTGAAAAAGAATGTAGAAAAGTTCAACGTAGAATTGTAACAAAAATTGTAACAAAAATAATTTCACAAAAATATAAAAGTTCAACGTAGAAAAGTTCAACTATATAAAAGCATACTTCAACGTAGAAGATTGTAACAAAAATTTCACAAACAAAATTTTAAAAATTTCAAGTACTAAAATTTAGAAGGTTCAAGTAAAATTGTACTTTGTAGCAAGATTAAATTCTTTTTATTTAAAAAATACTATAACTATTACTATTCAACTAAAAAAATAATTTGTGCTCTAAATTCCTAACAATAGTAAGAAAAAATGCTATAAAGTAGACCAGTGCGGTTGCCATTGACATCCGAAAATAGTTCAGTACTACCATTAACAGCATGCAAGTTCAACAAACTCAACCCAAGGGGTCCAACATCCATCATCAGCGTGTATACGTTTCGTCTGCAAGCTATGTACATCAGTTCAACTTTAGATTGTGCCAATTAAAAAAATTATTAAAAAAAGTTCTGCTTTAGCCAAAACACGAAGCATTACATAAAAAAATAGCGCATACAATAACATACGAACAAAAATATTCCAAACCATCTGGTAGTAACATAGAATTCAACCATCTCACATGCATTGTTTAAAAAAATTACTGCAACATAGTCAAACGCACACAAATCTGACAACCAGGGTCGTTTGCCACATTTAAACCTACAGAACATAAATTCTGAACGTCAGAGAGTCATCTTCCCTACAGAACATAACCATAACCACATCTCCGTCCTCAATTCCAGACTCTGCCACAAACTCCTTCCACCCAGTAGTTAGGTTGATGCAACCATCAAAGTCGATGTGGTAGGCAACTTCCATCAACTGATACCCGTCTTTGTCTGAAGTCTCCATCTCCAGTATCCTAGAACTAGGAGCAACAATCCTGATTATGGGTGACATTTTCTGCAATGGGCATGGGAATAGAAAATAAAGTGAACGCTTGACATAACTGAATATTTACACAGATGTAGGAACTATTGCATAACAAAGTGAAAAGAAATATATGAACCAAAACAAAAACACCTAACTAACTAGTCATATGACCTGACAAAACTGAAGAAATATACACATCAATACCACTACAGTAAACCATATGACAAAAACAGAACAAGGATTATACAAAAATGCATAAACTATTAAGTAATGAACAAATACACACACAAATCCCTACTGTTAACTTCTGACAAAAACAAACAAAAATTATAGACAAATTATTGATAAAACTAAACTACAGATTCAGTCCATGGGATTCAAAATGGGACCTACAAAAAGAAGAAAACAAAAATAATAGAAACACATACCCATGATTCCTCCAAGTCCCCAACCGTCAGGCGGCAAACATAGGGCGCACGAAATCCATGGTTGCTGTAGAGCAAACACGAAAGTTGCCCACGATGCTGACTCTCGGTGAGCTCCAAACCAGGTTCGTACACACAGTCGTCAGCTATGCGCGCCATCTTTGCGAGACATCCGCATGAACAATCCTCCATGGGAAACACAGGAAAAGGGAAGAAAAACAACAGAGAGAAGAGGGAGAAACCTAGATCTGATTCTACAAGAAGGAAGAAAAAGGAGGGGGAGACTGAGCCACACACCACACATAGATGGATAAGATTTATAGCCAGGAAGACCCGCAGATTATAAAAATAATAAATAGGCAGGTGGGCAGCCAACTGGTAGAAAATAGTTATTATACAAGCCATACAACATTTGACCCTCAAATCAGTTCAACTTCATACAAAGCAGTAGTTCAACTTCTGATACAGACACTTGCTCCCACAAAACACAATCTTAAAAACACAAAAATTCAATACTTCAGTCATAACGATCAAAGAAACGACGTCATTTGGCCCTAGTGGATGGATGTGGAGCCGTGGCCGCTCTCTCCCTAGCCCAACTGATGATCTGAATATGGTTCCTTCCCCTGCCTTCTGGGAGAAGTAGCTCCAGTTCATTGGAGTTGCAAGTATCCATCACCTCGCGCGCAAGGCGTCTGTTGAACTCTGCCTCCACTTCCTCCTCGGCAGCACGTCGTGCCCTCTGCCTGCGCCTGCGTCTCCTCCTCCTCCTCTGCTCCGCTACTGCAACCCTCACATCAACGGCACCCCCCTCCTCCTTTGTGACCTCTCCCAGCTCAGGATCCATCTGGCTTTTCTTTGGTGGCAGCTGGTGGAATGAAAGTGACAGAGGGCTCGGGCTTTATACTCAAAGCGCATATGTTTTGGGTAGGCAGCCAGTAGAAAATACTTACTCCGATGTCAACGCACAGTAAATACAACTTTCACACGGAGCAGTCCAACTACACATACGGCAGCAATTCAAAACAACACTGAAAAACACGCAACTTAATTACACAGTTTGACCCGATTACAAGAAATCGTAGGCTACAGTCAGCCACCACACACCACATCCGCCAACCACCTCCACCAACCACCAAATCTTTGAATATTCTTTGCATATGAACATACATACATTTACTTTTTTTTCTTAAATGTAACATATATGAACATTTTCTTAAATGAGCATATGAACATACATATCACCAAGAAAATATACCTTTTTCTTTGCATATGAACATACATCCATATTCAAAATGTTCATATTCTATAATCTTAACCAAAAAATGCAAAAAGGAGCATTATACAGCATATACAGAGAACATACATACATACATCGTAACAAAAAAAGAGAAAAACAGGCCGGTGGTCGGCGACAGCGAGGTCGGGGACGGCGACGATGGTTGGCGGCGGCGCTTACGGGTGGCATGCGGGGACGGCGATGAGAAGGAAAGGGAAGGAGGCAGGGGCTCACAACATGGTCGTAGGGAACGGCAGCGGGCTCGGGGAGGGCTTGAGGTCACCGGCCGGAATCGGTGCGGCGGCAGACGAACGGCGTCGGGGATGAAGGGGGCGCGGGCGCCGGCGTGGTTCTTCCCCGCGGCGACGGCGACGGCGGGGGCGAGCCTCGACGACGACTGCCACGGGCGACGGCAACGGCGACGGCGGGGACGGCGGGCGGCGTCGGGACAGCCTGGCGGCGTCGATGTCGTCAGCGTCGTCGGGGGCTAATGCGAGATGAGAACTAAAAATTCCTAAGTGCTACCGTATATGCCCAGAGCATTGGTCCTGGTTCGTGGCACCAACCGGGACCAATGCCACCCTTTAGTCTCAGTTGGTGCCACCAACCGGAACCAAAGGTCAGTTTTCAGCAGCCCAAAGGGCGAGAAACCGGGACCAAAGGCCACGAACCGGTACCAATGCACCCCTTTCGTCCCGGTTGGTGCTACCAACCGGGACCAAAGGCCTTCTGCTAGCGCGGTGCGGTGGGATGTTTAGTCCCACCTCGCTAGCTGAGAGAGCTCGAGAGTGGTTTATAAGCGCTGTTGCGCCCACCCTCTCGAGCTCCTCTCAACTGCAGGCTTTCAGGCCTAATCTATCACTCCTTGCTTGTGGGCCTATTGGGCCTGCCGCGGGCCTGTATCCTGGCCCAACAAGCTGGTTGGGTTTCTAGTCGTATTCAGGCCATGGCGGCCCAGTAGGTGGCATTTTTTTATCTTTTCCATTTTTTTGTTTTCTTTTTTTCTTTATTTATTTTATTTTGTTTCTACTTACAGCTAAATACTTATTGTTTTTCAGTGATTCTTTTTGCTTTTAGGTAATAAAAATTATAAACTTTCTGTTAGTGCCATTAGTTTTTTTCAGTGATTCTTGATGAAAATTGTTTTTGCTATTAATGTTCTGAACAAAAAATACTTTGATAATTTTAGTTGCATAATTTTTATATAATTTTAGTTTCAAAAATACTTGCGGTTTATAAAAGCTTTTTAGTTGATTCCTTTTGCTATTAGAGTTTCAATAAAGTTTTCTAGTTCATTCTTTTTGCTATTAGAGTTTCATTAAAGTTTTCTAGTTCATTCTTTTTGCTATTATAGTTTCATTAAAATTTTCTAGTTCATTCTTTTTGCTATTAGTTCATTCTTTGAGTTAAATGACCCTGAAATTGAAAATCACTTCAAATGAACTCTGAAGAGGTTGAAAATTGGCATGATATCATCATTTCACCCACATAGCATGTGCTAAAAAGTTGAGAGGGTTACGAAAAAAACTAGATGCACTTCGCGTACAAAATGGATAATCTTTTTCGAAGTATCAGGGTTTCGGACTAAAACTCATCTGTTACAAAGGGATTTTATTTTTGTGTGTTCAAAATGCACCATTCAAAGCCACATCATCAATTTTCAACCCTTTCTGACTTCATTTGTTATTTTTCATGCATTTACTGATTTTTTTGAGCTATATGACCCTGAAATTGAAAAGCACTACAAATGAACTCTGAAAAGGTTGAAAGTTGTCATGGTATCATCATTTCACCCACATAGCATTTGCTAAAAAGTTGAGAGGGTTACGGCAAAAACTGGATGCACTTCGTGTACAAAATGGACAATCTCTTTCGAAGTATCAGGGTTTCGGACGAAAACTCATCTGTTACAAAGGGATTTCATATTTTTGAACTTATTTGAACTCCAGACTTTTTGTGTGTTCAAAATGCACCATTCAAAGCCACATCATCAATTTTCAACCCTTTCTGACTTCATTTGGTAGTTTTCATGCATTTACTGATTTTTTTGAGCTAAATGACCCTGAAATTGAAAAGCACTACAAATAAACTCTGAAAAGGTTGAAAGTTGGCATGGTATCATCATTTCACCCACATAGCATGTGCTAAAAAGTTGAGAGGGTTACGGCAAAAACTGGATGCACTTCATGTACAAAACGGACAACTCTTTTGAAGTATCAGGGTTTCAGACGGAAACTCATCTATTACAAAAGGCATTTCATTGCTTCACATGTAACTGCAGTGATATTCTAGATCAAAGGCATCATCATAATAGTTTGGAGAGAAATTCTTCACTTTTTCTTTGCTTGTCTCCTTTGCTTATTGTGCCGTAACCATGGATAATCTTCGTTGTTTAACAGGGTGCTTGGGTCAGCCTTGACTTTGAAGGGAGGAATTTCATGAAACTTTTCATAATCTTCAGACATGTCTGTCTTGCCCTCCAATCCCACGATGTCTCTTTTTCCTGAAAGAACTATGTGGCGCTTTGGCTCATCGTATGATGTATTCGCTTCCTTATCTTTTCTTTTTCCCGGTTTGGTAGACATGTCCTTCACATAGAAAACCTGCGCCACATCATTGGCTAGGACGAATGGTTCGTCTGTGTACCCAAGATTGTTCAGATCCACTGTTGTCATTCCGTAATGTGGGTCTACCTGTACCCCTCCTCCTAACAGATTGACCCATTTGCACTTAAACAAAGGGACCTTAAAATCATGTCCATAGTCAAGTTCCCATATGTCCACTATGTAAGCATAATATGTGTCCTTTCCCCTCTTGGTTGCTGCATCAAAGCGGACACCACTGTTTTGGTTGGTGCTCTTTTTATCTTGGGCGATCATGTAAAATGCATTCCCATTTATCTCGTACCCTTTGTAAGTCATTACAGTCGAAGATGGTTCCCTGGCCAACGAGTACAGCTCATCAGAAACAGCGTTGTCACCCCTGAGACGTGTTTGCAACCAACTGCCAAAAGTCCTGATGTGTTCACATGTAATCCAGTCGTCACACTGCTTTGGGTGTTTGGATCGCAGAATGTTCTTGTGTTCATCGACATACGGGGTCACCAAGGTAGAATTCTGTAGAACTGTGTAGTGTGCTTGAGACCAAGAATGCCCGTTGATACGTCTCCAACGTATCTATAATTTATGAAGTATTCATGCCATGTTTACAATAGTTTTATATGATTTGATTAGAACTAACCCAGACTGACGCTGTTTTCAGCAGAACTACCGTGGTGTTGTTTTTGTGCAGAAATAAAATTTCTCGGAATGCGCTGAAAATCAACAGAGATTTTTTTTGGAAAATATAAAAAATACTGCAACGAAAATCTACCGGAGGGGAGTCCCGAGGGCACCACGAGGGTGGAGGGCGCACCCCCTACCTCGTCGACTCCCCGTGGGCCCCCTTGACGTGAAATCAACGCCAACCCCTCCTATAAATTGAGAAAACCCCAGTACAGAAGAGAGATCGGAAGTTCCGCCGCCGCAAGCCTCTGTAGCCATGATAAATCAATCTAGGCCCTCTCTGGCACCCTACCGGAGGGGGCCGTAATTATCGGAGGCCATGGGGGAGGATCTCGGAGGGGCCATCATCGCCATGGAGGCCAAGGACCAGAGGGAGAACCTCTCCCCATCGAGGGGGAGGCCATGGAGGAGGAAGCACAAGGGGGAGAACCTCTCCTCCTCTGTCTCGGTGGCGTCGGAGTGCCATCGGGAGGGGAATCATCGCCGCGGTGATCGTCTTCATCAACATCACCATCATCATCACTATCCTCATCTCTTTTACGTGGTCCACTCTCCCGCACCCCGCTGTAATCCCTACTTGAACATGGTGCTTTATGCCACATATTATGATCCAATGATGTGTTGCCATCCTATGATGTTTTGAAGTAGATATCCTTTGTCTTTGGGTTGATTGATGATCTAGATTGGTATGCGTTGTGTGTTTTATTTTGGTGCTGTCCTATTGTGCCCTCCGTGTCACGCAAGCATGAGGGATCCCGCTGTAGGGTGTTGCAATATGTTCATGATTCGCTTATAGTGGGTTGCTTGAGTGACAGAAGCATAAACTGAGTAAGGTGGTTGTTGCGTATGGGATAAAGGGGACTTGATATGTTAATGCTATGGTTGGGTTTTACCTTAACGATCTTTAGTAGTTGCGGATGCTTGCTAGAGCTCCAATCATAAGTGCATATGATCCAAGAAGAGAAAGTATGTTAGCTTATGCCTCTCCCTCATATGAAATTGCAATAGTGATTACCGGTCTTGTTAACAATTGCCTAGGATAATTCCGCACACCGACCCATTATTATTCCACACTCGCTATTTATAATATTTAGTAATATATTCTAACTTTATGATAACAACACCTACTTTTATATTTTATCTCTCCGATATCATGCAAAGTTATCCTCTTCATACAGACAACATAGTTTTATTTCTCGTTTCTAGTTGGAAGCTAACGTTCGGTGTACGTAGAGTCGTATCAGTGGCAGATAGGACTTGAGAGAATATTGATCTTATCTTTAGCTCCTTGTGGGTTCGACACTCCATTCTTATCACTTCCACCTTTGGAAATTGCTACGATGATTCCCTGCACTTGGGGATTACCAAGCTCTTTTCTGGCGCCGTTGCGGGGGAGCAATAGCGTGGGGTTTATATTTTCGTGTATGCTTGTTTGCTTTCTTCACTAAGTAGATTTTGTTTTCCCTTTTGTTTCTGTTTAGTTGTGGGTCAACCTACAAATATTTTCAGAAGAATTAAAATACAAAAAGATTCACTTGCCTCATATGCCTAAAAAGTTTTTTTTCAAAAAAGAGAAGTGATTGGAAGGTTATGCATTGTAAAAGTGAGGGTCGACCTTGAACACTTGCGTTCATGCTCATGGAAACAATGTAGATTTTTCATCGAAGTTCCTCTGAAATTAATTATCCCCTTGTAAATATCCATTGTATTATAAAATTAATGTGCCAAGCTTTGGTAGGATGATTAGAGTGCTTGTTTACTATGTGCAGTGTAAAAACATAAACTTTGGTTGTAGCGCGTGAATTTACATTTTTAATGGAAAGTAAAATGGGTCTGAAACTTTTTGCACAATACTTCTGTACAATTTTTTAAATTGTCATATTTTTTTAGAATTTTTAGAGTTACAGAAGTATATGAAATTTCCAGATTACTACAGACTGTCCTGTTTTTGACAGATTCTATTTCCTATGTGTTGTTCGCTTATTTTGACGAATCTATGGGTAGTATCGGGGGGTATGAACCATGGTGAAGTTGGAATAAAGTATATATAGTGCTAATATGAAATTGGAATGAGTTTGTAATAGTACCTACAGGTAGTGATTTGCTTTATTATACTAACGGATCTCACAAAGTTTTTGTTAAGTTTTGTGTGGATGAAGTGTTCGAAGAACGAGGAGTTACCGATGTGAGAAGAGTAAAGAGAGGCAAGAGTTCAAGCTTGGGGATGCCCAAGGTACCCCAAGTAAATATTTCAAGGATACTCAAGCATCTAAGCTTGGGGATGCCCCGGTTGGCATCCCATCTTCTTCTTCAACAAGTATCAGTATACCTTGGTTTTTTTTGTTTGCATGATTTGTGTCCTTTGTTTTTGTCTTTTTATTTAGGAACCATGCAGTATGAGATAGCCCTTCAATGATCTTATAGAATGATCTTTGTGCTTCACTTAAATCTTTTGAGTATGGTTTTATAGAATGCTTCGTGTGCTTCACTTATATATTTGAGCTTGGATATTGGTTAGTCTATATTAATTGTAAAATGCTCCATGAACTTCACTTATATCTTTTGGAGTATGAATAATACTATCATCGAAAGTGGGTTTGGAAGAGTGTCAACTTTAGGAATTAGTGATCCCACTATTTTGGAGGGTGTTGAATCTTAGTGTGATATTTATGACAGTGGATTTGGAGAGGTCTTAACTTTAGTTAGTAATGATTCCACTATTTCGGAAGAGGTTCCAATTGATTATGAGAACAAAAGTTGCTATCTATGATTGTTATTGTGATGACATGTATGCTATAAAGAATAATGTTAACCATGAAACTTGTCATCATGATTTTAATTTTCAATTGGTGTATACCTCACATGATAGTTATTTTGTTGAGTTTGCTCCCACTATTCCGAATAAGAAGAATTTTGCTTATGTGGAGAGTAGTAAAATTTCTATGCTTGTAGATCATGAAAAGAATGCTTTATGTGATGGTTATATTTTTAAATTCATTCATTATGCTACTGAAAATTATTATGAGGGAGGAATATATGCTTGTAGGAGTTACAATAATATCAAGGTTCCTCTCTATGAGCTTAAAGTTTCGAAGTTATACTTGTTTTGCCTTCCTATGCTAGTTGATTCTTGTTCCCTTAAGTTGTTTGCTCTCAAAATCCCTAGGCATAGGAAGTGGGTTAGAATTGAATGTGCTAGTCATATTCTTCATGATGCTCTCTTTGTGTTTCAATTCTTATCTTTTATGTGAGCATCATTGAAATCATTATGCCTAGCTAAAAGGCATTAAAGAAAAGTGCATGTTGGGAGACAACCCAATATTTACCCTTACTGTTTTTGTGTGTTCGCATGATTAAGCTACTGTAGTAATCATGTTTTATAGCTTTTGTTTCAATAAAGTGCCAAGTAAGACCTTTGGGATAGCTTACGGTGATAGTTGTGTTGATCCTGCTGAAAATCAGAAACTTTTGCACCCAGTAGATTAGTTTTGATAATTCGCAGAAACGTGATTTTGATCTGATTCTTTTTGCATTGGATTTGTACACAAATTTCTCAGGTTTTCCTAATTTGGTTGTATTTTTGGAGTAGCAGAAGTATGGTTGATGTTCAGATCATTACAGACTATTCTGTTTCTGGCAGATTCTGTTTTCAATGCATAGTTTGCTTGTTTTCTACTTTCTATGCCTTATATTGTTCAATATAAATTGTAGAAATGATATGGCACAGTAGGCATTGTGTGAGAACAATTATGAATCTTGTCTTTGACAGTACCAAAGTGAATGGTTTACTCTTTATCATACTAACCTATCTCACGAAGTTCCGTTAAGTTTTGTGTGATTGAAGTTTTCAAGTTTTGGGTGAGATATCGATATGAGAAGAATAAGAAGTGGAAACACCCTAAGCTTGGGGATGCTCAAGGCACCCCAAGTTAATATTCAAGGAATACTCAAGCGCCTAAGCTTGGGGATGCCCCGGAAGGCATCCCTTCTTTCGTCTTCAAAACTATTGTATACCTTACTCGGAGC
Source organism: Triticum aestivum (assembly GCF_018294505.1). Lineage (NCBI taxonomy): Eukaryota > Viridiplantae > Streptophyta > Magnoliopsida > Poales > Poaceae > Triticum > Triticum aestivum. The sequence goes on along the minus strand of NC_057796.1, from coordinate 268,522,195 downwards.
TATATTTTTATTTGTCACATGATATGTGTTTTGCTTGGAGCGTATTTTCAATTTTACTTGCTATTTGAATAAAATAATTGGATTTGAAACCTTGAATGAAAGAGAATCCTCCCATGGCTAGTTAATAATTTGACTACTCAGTGTGCTTCACGTATATCCTATGAGTAAATGAATTGAATATCATAAATATGAATTTATACATGTTTCATATTCTTATACCATGGGGAGTAATGACTTCACACATAATAAGTATAGGTGGTAAATTTATTGAAAGTTAGCAAACGTAGTATTGGTCACTTGAACAATTCATGAAAGAATATTGAAGGAAGAGAGATTTCACATATAAATATACTATCTTGGACATCTTTTGTAATTGTGAGCACTCATTAAAATATGACATGCTAAAAAGTTGATGTTGGACAAGGAAGACAACTTAATGGGTTATGTTTTCCTATATCCGAATAGACGTTATATTGTCTTGGATCATCCAACATGTTGGGCTTGCCTTTCCCTCTCATGCTAGCAAAAATTTTGCACCAAGTTGTTGGGGAACGTAGTAATTTCAAAAAAAAATCCTACGCACACGCAAGATCATGGTGATGCATAGCAACGAGAGGGGAGAGTGTTGTCCATGTACCCTCGTAGACCGAAAGCGGAAGCGTTAGCACAACGCGGTTGATGTAGTCATACGTCTTCACGATCCGACCGATCAAGTACCGAACGCACGGCACCTCCGAGTTTAGCACACGTTCAGCCCGATGACGTCCCTCGAACTCCGATCCAGCCGAGTGTTGAGGGAGAGTTTCGTCAGCACGACGGCGTGGTGACGATGATGATGTTCTACCGACGCAGGGCTTCGCCTAAGCACCGCTACAGTATTATCAAGGTGGACTATGGTGGAGGGGGGCACCGCACACGGCTAAAAGATCAACCGATCAATTGTTGTGTCTCTAGGGTGCCCCCCTGCCCCCGTATATAAAGGAGCAAGGGGGGAGGTGCGGCCGGCCAGGAGGGGCGCGCCAGGAGGAGTCCTAATCCCACCGGGAGTAGGACTCCCTCCCTTTTCCTTGTTGGACTAGGAGAGGAGAGGGAAGGAGAGAGGGGGAAAGGAAAGGGGGGCACCGCCCCCCTCCTTGTCCAATTCGGACTTGGGGGGGGAGGAGAGGCTGCCCCTTGGCCGCCTCTCCTCTTCCACCAATTGGGCCCATGAGGCCCAATAGCCTCCGCGGGGGGGGGGGGTTCCGGTAACCCCCCGGTACTCCGGTATATATCCGATAACCCCCGGAACCATTCCAGTGTCCGAATATAGTCATCCAATATATCACTCTTCATGTCTCGACCATTTCGAGACTCCTCGTTATGTCCGTGATCACATCCGGGACCCTGAACAACCTTCGGTACATCAAAACTCATAAACTCATAATATAACTGTCATCGAAACTTTAAGCGTGCGGACCCTACGGGGTCGAGAAATATGTAGACATGACCGAGACACGTCTCCGGTCAATAACCAATAGCGGAACCTGGATGCTCATATTGGCTCCCACATATTCTACGAAGATCTTTATCGGTCAGACCGCATAACAACATACGTTGTTCCCTTTGTAATCGGTATGTTACTTGCCCGAGATTCGATCGTCGGTATATCAATACCTAGTTCAATCTCATTACCGGCAAGTCTCTTTACTCGTTCCGTAATACATCATCCTACAACTAACTCATTAGTTGCAATGCTTGCAAGGCTTAAGTGATGTGCTTTACCGAGTGGGCCCAGAGATACCTCTCCGACAATCGGAGTGACAAATCCTAATCTCGAAATACGCCAACCCAACAAGTACCTTCGGAGACACCTGTAGAGCACCTTTATAATCACCCAATTACGTTGTGACGTTTGGTAGCACACAAAGTGTTCCTCCGGTAAACGGGAGTTGCATAATCTCATAGTCATAGGAACATGTATAAGTCATGAAGAAAACAATAGCAACAAACTAAACGATCAAGTGCTAAGCTAACGGAATGGGTCAAGTCAATCACATCATTCTCCTAATGATGTGATCCCGTTAATCAAATGACAACTCATGTCAATGGCTAGGAAACATAACCATCTTTGATCAACGAGCTAGTCAAGTAGAGGCATACTAGTGACACTCTGTTTGTCTATGTATTCACACAAGTATTATGTTTCCGGTTAATACAATTCTAGCATGAATAATAAACATTTATCATGATATAAGGAAATAAATAATAACTTTATTATTGCCTCTAGGGCATATTTCCTTCAATCTCCCACTTGCACTAGAATCAATAATCTAGTTCACATCGCCATGTGATTTAACATCAATAGTTCACATCTTTATGTGGTTAACACCCATAGTTCACATCGATATGTGACCAATACCCAAAGGGTTTACTAGAGTCAGTAATCTAGTTCACATCGCTATGTGATTAACACCCAAAGAGTACTAAGGTGTGATCATGTTTTGCTAATTTTAGTCAACGGGTCTGTCACATTCAGATCCATGAGTATTTTGCAAATTCTATGTCTACAATGCTCTGCACGGAGCTACTCTAGCTAATAGCTCCCACTTTAAATATGTATCCAGATTGAGACTTAGAGTCATCTGGATCAGTGTCAAAAACTTGCATCGACGTAACCCTTTACGACGAACCTTTTGTCACCTCCATAATCGAGAAACATATCCTTATTCCACTAAGGATAATTTTGACCGCTGTCCAGTGATCTACTCCTAGATCACTATTGTACTCCCTTGCCAAACTCAGTGGTAGGGTATACAATAGATCTGGTACACAGCATGGCATACTTTGTAGAACCTATGGCTGAGGCATAGGGAATGACTTTCATTCTCTTTCTATCTTTTGCCATGGTCGGGCTTTGAGTCTTACTCAATTTCACACCTTGTAACACAGGCAAGAACTCTTTCTTTGACTATTCCATTTTGAACTACTTCAAAATCTTGTCAAGGTATATACTCATTGAAAAAACTTATCAAGCATCTTGATCTATCTCTATAGATCTTGATGCTCAATATGTAAGCAGCTTCACCGAGGTCTTTCTTTGAAAAACTCCTTTCAAACACTCCTTTATGCTTTGTAGAATAATTCTACATTATTTCCGATCAACAATATGTCATTCACATATACTTACCAGAAATGTTGTAGTGCTCCCACTCACTTTCTTGTAAATACAGGTTTCACCGCAAGTTTGTATAAAACTATATGCTTTGATCAACTCATCAAAGCGTATATTCCAACTCCGAGATGCTTGCACCAGTCCATAGATGGATCGCTGGAGCTTGCACATTTTGTTAACACCTTTAGGATCGACAAAACCTTCTGGTTGCATCATATACAACTCTTCTTTAATAAATCCATTAAGGAATGCAGTTTTGTTTATCCATTTGCCAGATTTCATAAAATGCAGCAATTGCTAACATGATTCAGACAGACTTAAGCATAGATACGAGTGAGAAACTCTCATCGTAGTCAACACCTTGAACTTGTCGAAAACCTTTTGCGACAATTCTAGCTTTGTAGATAGTAACACTACTATCAGCGTCCGTCTTCCTCTTGAAGATCCATTTAATCTCAATGGCTCGCCGATCATTTGGGCAAATCAATCAAAGTCCATACTTTGTTCTCCTACATGGATCCCATCTCAGATTTCATGGCCTCAAACCATTTCGCGGAATCTGGGCTCATCATCGCTTCCTCATAGTTCGTAGGTTCGTCATGGTCAAGTAACATGACCTCCAGAATAGGATTACCGTACCACTCTGGTGTGGATCTCACTCTGGTTGACCTACGAGGTTCAGTAGTAACTTGATCTGAACTTACATGATCATCATCATTAGCTTCCTCACTAATTGGTCTAGGAGTCACAGGAACCGGTTTCTATGATGAACTACTTTCCAATAAGGGAGCAGGTACAGTTACCTCATCAAGTTCTACTTTCCTCCCACTCGCTTCTTTCGAGAGAAACTCCTTCTCTAGAAAGGATCCAAATTTAGCAACGAATATCTTGCCTTCGGATCTGTGATAGAAGGTGTACCCAACTGTCTCCTTTAGTTATCCTATGAAGACACATTTCTCCGATTTGGGTTTGAGCTTATCAGGATGAAACTTTTGATTATAAGCATTGCAATCCCAAACTTTAAGAAACGACAACTTTGGTTTCTTGACAAACCACAGTTCATATGGTGTCGTCTCAACGGATTTAGATGGTGCCCTATTTAACATGAATGCAGCTGTCTCTAATGCATCACCCCAAAATGATAGTGGTAAATCGGTAAGAGACATCATAGATTGCACTATATCCAATAAAGTACGGTTTTGATGTTCGGACACACCATTATGCTGTGGTGTTCCAGGTGACACGAATTTGTGAAACTATTCCACATTGTTTTAATTGAAGACCAAACTCATAACTCAAATATCCGTCTCCGTGATCAGATCGTAGAAACCTTATTTTCTTGTCACGATGATTTTCCACTTCACTCTGAAATTCTTTGAACTTTTCAAATGTTTCAGATTTATGTTTCATCAAGTAGATATACCCATATCTGCTCAAATCATATGTGAAGGTCAGAAAATAACGATACCCGCCGCGAGCCTCAATACTCATCGGACCACATACATCAGTATGTATAATTTCCAACAAATTTGTTGCTTGCTTCATTGTTCCGGAGAACAGCGTTTTAGTCATCTTGCCCAAGAGGCATGGTTCGCAAGCATCAAGTGATTCATAATCAAGTGATTCCAAAATCCCATCAGCATGGAGTTTCTTCATGCGTTTTACACCAATATGACCTAAACAGCAGTGCCACAAATAAGTTGCACTATCATTATTAACTTTGCATCTTTTCGGCTTCAATATTATGAATATGTGTATCACTACGATCGAGATCCAACAAACCATTTTCGTTGGTGTGTATGACCATAGAAGGTTTTATTCATGTAAATAGAACAACAATTGTTCTCTAACTTAAATGAATAATCGTATTGCAATAAACATGATCAAATCATATTCATGCTCAACGCAAACACCAAATAACACTTATTTAGGTTCAACACTAATCCCGAAATTATAGGGAGGCTGCGATGATGATCATATCAATCTTGGAACCACTTCCAACACACATCATCACTTCACCCTTAACTAGTCTCTATTTATTCTGCAACTCCCGTTTCGAGTTACTAATCATAGCAACTGAACTAGTATCAAATACTTAGGGGTTGCTATAAACACTAGTAAAGTACACATCAATAACATGTATATCAAATATACCTTTGTTCACTTTGCCATCCTTTTTATCCGCCAAATACTTGGGGCAGTTCCACTTCCAGTGACCAGTTCCTTTGCAGTAGAAGCACTCAGTCTCAGGCTTAGGTCCAGACTTGGGCTTCTTCACTTGAGCAGCAACTTGCTTGCCGTTCTTCTTGAAGTTCCCCTTCTTCCCTTTGCCCTTTTCTTGAAACTAGTGGTCTTGTCAGCCATCAACACTTGATATTTTTCTTGATTTCTACCTTCGTCGATTTCAGCATCACGAAGAGCTTGGGAATCGTTTCTCTTATCCCTTGCATATTATAGTTCATCACGAAGTTCTAGTAACTTGGTGATAGTGACTAGAGAACTCTGTCAATCACTATCTTATCTGGAAGATTAACTCCCACTTGATTCAAGTGATTGTAGTACTTAGACATTCTGAGCACATGCTCACTAGTTGAGCAATTCTCCTCCATCTTGTAGGCAAAATATTGTCAGAGGTCAAATAACTCTCGACACAGGCATGAGTATGATAACCAATTTCAACTCTTGGAACATCTCATATGGTCCATGACGTTCAAAACGTCTTTGCAGTCCCGATTCTAAGCCGTTAAGCATGGTGCACTAAACTATCAAGTAGTCATCATACCGAGCTTTTGTCAAACGTTCATAACATCTGCATCTGCTCCTGCAATAGGACTGTCACCTAGCGGCGCATCAAGGACATAATTCTTCTGTGCAGCAATGAGGATAATCCTCAGATCACGGATCCAATCCGCATCATTGCTACTAACATCTTTCAACTCAGTTTTCTCTAGGAATATATAAAAATAAAACAGGGGAGCTAAACGCGAGCTATTGATCTACAACATAGATATGCTAATACTACCAGGACTAAGTTCATGATAAATTAAAGTTCAATTAATCATATTACTTAAGAACTCCCACTTAGATAGACATCCCTCTAATCATCTAAGTGATCACGTGATCCAAATCAACTAAACCATAACCGATCATCACGTGAAATGGAGTAGTTTTCAATGGTGAACATCACTATGTTGATCATATCTACTATATGATTCACGCTCGACCTTTCGGTCTCAGTGTTCCGAGGCCATATCTGCATATGCTAGGCTCGTCAAGTTTAACCTGAGTATTCTGCGTGTGCAAAACTGGCTTGCACCCGTTGTAGATGGACGTAGAGCCTATCACACCTGATCATCACGTGGTGTCTCAGCACGAAGAACTTTCGCAACGGTGCATACTCAGGGAGAACACTTATACCTTGATAATTTAGTGAGAGATCATCTTATAATGCTACCGTCAATCAAAGGAAGATAAGATGCATAAAAGATAAACATCACATGCAATCAATATAAGTGATATGATATGGCCATCATCATCTTGTGCTTGTGATCTCCATCTCCGAAGCACCGTCATGATCACCCGCCAGCAAAGTTGGAGAAACTGACACCCGCCAGCCACCTGTGTGCAAAGCACGTCGGTAGAACCAGTCTCGCGTAAGCGTACGCGTAATGTCGGTCTGGTCCGCTTCATCCAACAATACCGCCGAACCAAAGTATGACATGCTGGTAAGCAGTATGACTTGTATCACCCACAACACACTTGTGTTCTACTCGTGCAAAATACTTCTACGCATAAAACCAGGCTCTGATTCCACTGTTGGGGGACGTAGTAATTTCAAAAATTTCCTACGCACACGCAGGATCATGGTGATGCATAGCAACGAGAGGGGAGAGTGTTGTCCACGTACCCTCGTAGACCGAAAGTGGAAGCATTATGACAACGCGGTTGATCTAGTCGTACGTCTTCACGATCCGACTGTTCCAAGTACGGAACGCACGGCACCTCCGAGTTCTGCACATGTTCAGCTCGATGACGTCCCTCGAACTCCGATCCAGCCGAGTGTTGAGGGAGAGTTCCGTCAGCACGACGGTGTGGTGACAATGATGATGTTCTACCGACGCAGGGCTTCGCCTAAGCACCGCTACGATATTATCGAGGTGGATTATGGTGGAGGGGGGCACTGCACACGGCTAAGAGATCCAAGAGATCAATTGTTGTGTCAACGGGTCTGTCACATTCAGATCCATGAGTATTTTGCAAATTCTATGTCTACAATGCTCTGCACGGAGCTACTCTAGCTAATAGCTCCCACTTTCAATATGTATCCAGACTGAGACTTAGAGTCATCTGGATCAGTGTCAAAAACTTGCATCGACGTAACCCTTTACGACAAACCTTTTGTCACCTCCAAAATCGAGAAACATATCCTTATTCCACTAAGGATAATTTTGACCGTTGTCCAGTGATCTACTCCTAGATCACTATTGTACTCCCTTGCCAAACTCAGTGGTAGGGTATACAATAGATCTGGTACACAACATGGCATACTTTGTAGAACCTATGGCTGAGGCATAGGGAATGACTTTCATTCTCTTTCTATCTTCTGCCATGGTCGGGCTTTGAGTCTTACTCAATTTCACACCTTGTAACACAGACAAGAACTCTTTCTTTGACTGTTCCATTTTGAACTACTTCAAAATCTTGTCAAGGTATATACTCATTGAAAAAACTTATCAAGCGTCTTGATCTATCTCTATAGATCTTGATGCTCAATATGTAAGCAGCTTCACCGAGGTCTTTCTTTGAAAAACTCCTTTCAAACACTCCTTTATGCTTTGCAGAATAATTCTACAAAGTGTTCCTCCGGTAAACGGGAGTTGCATAATCTCATAGTCATAGGAACATGTATAAGTCATGAAGAAAGCAATAGCAACAAACTAAACGATCGAGTGCTAAGCTAACGGAATGGGTCAAGTCAATCACATCATTCTCCTAATGATGTGATCCCGTTAATCAAATGACAACTCATGTCAATGGCTAGGAAACATAACCATCTTTGATCAACGAGCTAGTCAAGTAGAGGCATATTAGTGACACTCTGTTTGTCTATGTATTCACACAAGTATTATGTTTCCGGTTAATACAATTCTAGCATGAATAATAAACATTTAGCATGATATAAGGAAATAAATAATAACTTTATTATTGCCTCTAGGGCATATTTCCTTCACAAGTAGAGATACTACCTGTGCTTCCAAACATCCCCTAAACAAGTTTTGCCATGAGAGTCCACCATACCTACCTATGGATTGAGTAAGATCCTTCAAGTAAGTTGTCATCGGTGCAAGCAATAAAAATTGCTCTCTAAATATGTATGATCTATTAGTGTGAAGAAAATAAGCTTTATACGAACTTGTGATAGGGAAGAAATAAAAGCGACGGACTGCATAATAAAGGTCTTTATCACAAGCAGCAATATAAAGTGACATTCTTTTGCATTAAGATTTTGTGCATCCAACCATAAAAGCGCATGACAACCTCTGCTTCCCTATGCGTAGGGCCTATCTTTTACTTTTATCTTCTACCCTTATACAAGAGTCATGGTGATCATCACCTTTCCTTTTTACACTTTTTCCTTTGGCAAGCACTTTGTGTTGGAGCGATCCGGATACATATATCCACTTGGATGTAGGTTTTCATGAAGTATTATTGTTTACATTACCCTTGAGGTAAAAGGTTGGGAGGCGAAACTATAAGCCCCTATCTTTCTCTGTGTCCGATTAAAACTTTGAACCCATAAATATCACATGAGTGTTAGCAATTTTGAAAGATTAAATGATAGTTGTGTATGTGGAGTTTGCTGAATCAAAGCTCTTACATAGGCCCTTCCCGAAAATAAGATGAATTGCAATTGTTTGATGACTAAGAGCATGGTTTGCTAGTTTTCAAGAAAGTTCATGATCTACTCCCTCCGTTCCTAAATATAAGTCTTTCTAGACATTTCAAATGGACTGCAACATAAGGATGTATGTAGACATATTTTGGTGTGTAGATTCACTCATTTTGCTCCGTATGTAGTCACTTGTTGGAATCTCTAAAAAGACTTATATTTGGGAACAGAGGGAGTATACTTTAGAGAAAAATTCACTACAGGTCCATTTACTTGCGCTGGCATTAGCTTTAGTCCCTGTGGTTACAAATACCCGAAATACAGTCACCAAACTTGCTCTAGGGGGTCACATACGGTCTATTCTACGGTTTGCTCTACATATTCGTTGATGTGGCACTTGTCCAGTCACCCACTTGGCCACTTGACTGCCACGTCATCTTACCCGCCTCAATACGCCGGGAACCAAGGGTTTGTTTGCAAAATCGCTACAAATAAAAGAACCCCTCTCGCCGCCAATCCCCTTCCTCCACCACCACCATCACCACCACCAGCGGCACCGGCCCGGCATCCTCCACCTCCTCCGCGGCCACGGCTTCCTCGGGACCCCGCACCACAATAACGACGAACACCGCCTCCTCCTCAACCTCCTCGATGTCCTGGGTGTGCGTGGCGATGGCCATGTCACAACCGCTGGAGGAGAGCAGCACGGCGTCCTTGCCCCTGCCGGCAGCCTTGAGTAGGAAAGTGGAGTTGGGGCTGCCGCTGCTGAAGACGAGGCACAAAAAGCCACCGCGGTAGACGCCGGCGCCCACTTGCGGTGTGCGGCGGACGAGGAGGGCGAGTGGCCGGACATGGCGTGGGTGGCCTCTCTTGGGGAAGGTAGTAATTTTAAAAATTTCCTACGCACACGCAGGATCATGGTGATGCATAGAAACGAGAGGGGAGAGTGTTATCCACGTACCCTCGTAGACCGAAAGCGGAAGCGTTATGACAACGCGGTTGATGTAGTCGTACGTCTTCATGATCTAACCGATCCAAGTACCGAACGCACGGCACCTCCGAGTTCTGCACACGTTCAGCTCGATGACGTCCCTCGAACTCCGATCCAGCCGAGCTTTGAGGGAGAGTTCCGTCAGCATGACAGCGTGGTGACGATGATGATGTTCTACCGACGCAGGGCTTCGCCTAAGCACCGCTACGATATTATCGAGGTGGATTATGGTGGAGGGGGGCACCGCACACGGCTAAGAGATCCAAGCGATCAATTGTTGTGTCTCCAAGGGGTGCCCCCCTCCCCGTATATAAAGGAGTGGGGGAGGGGAGGGCCGGCCCTCTCTATGGCGCGCCCTAGGAGGAGTCCTACTCCCACTGGGAGTAGGATTCCCCCCCTTCCAAGTAGTAGGAGTAGGAGTCAAGGAAAAGGGAGAGGGAAGAGAAGGAAGGAGGGGGCGCAGCCCCCCCCCCCCTAGTCCAATTCGGACTTGGCCTTGGGGGGCGCGCAGCCTCTCTTCTCTCTTTCCCCTAAAGCCCAATAAGGCCCATATACTCCCCGGCGAATTCCCGTAACTCTTCGGTACTCCGAAAAATACCCGAATCACTCGGAACCTTTCCGATGTCCGAATATAGTCGTCCAATATATCGATCTTTACATCTCGACCATTTCGAGACTCCTCGTCATGTCCCCGATCTCATCCGGGACTCCGAACTACCTTCGGTACATCAAAACACATAAACTCATACTATAACCGTCATCAAACTTTAAGCGTGCGGACCCTACGGGTTCAAGAACTATGTAGACATGACCGAGACACGTCTCCGGTCAATAACCAATAGCGGAACCTGGATGCTCATATTGGCTCCCACATATTCTACGAAGATCTTTATCGGTCAGACTGCATAACAACATACGTTGTTCCCTTTGTCATCGGTATGTTACTTGCCCGAGATTCGATCGTCGGTATCTCAATACCTAGTTCAATATTGTTACTGGCAAGTCTCTTTACCCGTTCCGTAATACATCATCCCGTAACTAACTCATTAGTTACAATGCTTGCAAGGCTTATAGTGATGTGCATTACCGAGTGGGCCCAGAGATACCTCTCCGACAATCGGAGTGACAAATCCTGATCTTGAAATACGCCAACCCAACAAGTACCTTTGGAGACACCTGTAGAGCACCTTTATAATCACCCAGTTACGTTGTGACGTTTGGTAGCACACAAAGTGTTCCTCCGGTAATCGGGAGTTGCATAATCTCATAGTCATAGGAACATGTATAAGTCATGAAGAAAGCAATAGCAACATACTAAATGATCAAGTGCTAAGCTAACGGAATGGGTCAAGGCAATCACATCATTCTTCTAATGATGTGATCTCGTTAATCAAATGACAACTCATGTTTATGGCTAGGAAACTTAACCATCTTCGATTAACGAGCTAGTCAAGTAGAGGCATAATAGTGACACTATGTTTGTCTATGTATTCACACATGTACTAAGTTTCCGGTTAATACAATTCTAGCATGAATAATAAACATTTATCATGATATAAGGAAATAAATAATAACTTTATTATTGTCTATAGGGCATATTTCCTTCGGCCTTGGCCTGCAGGAGCTCTCCGTTGCCGCGGCGACAGCGCGAACTGCACCATCAGCACGTCGGCAGCTTCCATGACCCATCCGCACGCTGCCCCATGACCCGTGACTTGAGCTGGGCGGCATCCTGGAGTGGCCGGGCTCCCCTGTAGATTGAACTCTGATATTATTCAGTACCACTTGGTCTGAAATTTGTACCTTTTTCTTGTTCTTGTAGCAGGAATTAATTCTGTATTACTATTTGGGTCTAGACTACAGCGCACACACTCCTTTGGAGTATTATCTACTGACTACTGTCATAATCCCTGTCACGGTGGGTGCTGACTGATGATGAACAACCGAACAATCAATTGCACGTTTGCTAGTATTACTCCAGTTTGTATTTCTTATGTCAGGCTTTCGTGTGAAATGTGTGTGTTTTGGGTTGAGATATATAAACTTGGCAAATCAACAAGTCTTAATTAACCATGTCCAAGATTGCTTGCATTGCAGTAGTACATCCTTTCTACTACTAGTAATCAGATTCAGCCCAAGGCATATATCCTAGTAGTGCAGAAGCTCCAATGCAAGAATGAAATGAACATGCTTCAGTTTCAGTTGCTCTGTAGCTCGCTCTTGCTGGTACATTTGCTCTGTAGCTTGCAAGACAGAGATGGAGCCCATGCAAGATTGAAATGCATTCAATTACAAGTATTGCTTTGTAGCTCGCTGGTACAGCAGCACACTCTTCACCACTCTTCATCACGTACTCGTGCACCACTGCCCCCACCGCGTCGCTGGACTCCTCCCGCACTATGTCCAGCACCGCCATGACCTCCGCCCGGTTGACAACTTCCCGTGCTCGCCGACGCGTGTGGCCGCTGCTTAGCATAGTTGTGGCGAGGCGCAGCCGGCTGCTCTCAGGGGAAGGGCCCGATCAAGGGCCACAAGGTCACCGTCGCCGCTCGCCGTCCACGTGGCCGCCGACTGCTCCCAGGGGAAGTGCCCGACCGAGGGCCACAAGGTCGCCGTCGCCGCTCGCCGTACACGTGGCCGCCGGCCACTCCTCGCCATGTTCGCTTGTCCTCGCACTCCACCTCGCTCTCGTGAGCCTCCGCACCGAAGGAATCAAGCCGGGCTGCCCCCGAATCACTGGCGTCTGAAGTATGCGCACGCCCACGCGGACGCCTCGCACGGTCACGTCTCGCCGTCCGCGGTCCTGCTCGTCCCCCTCCTCCGCCGCACCACCCACGCCATGTCCGGCCACTCACCCTTCTCCGCCACGCACCGCAGCCCCACCTCCACCAGCCCGCTGGCAGCCGTGACCCCGCAGCGCGCCGCCAACCTACAGGCGGTGTTCAACAAGATCCTGAACGTGGTGGTGGCGGGCGCGCTGGCCAAGGACCAGATGGTGCGGCGCGTGTTCGTGCTGAGCGACATGGAGTTCGACGGGCGGCGAGGCGTAGGTGTCGGTGTTGCGGCCGCGAGATGCAGGCGCGCAGCCTCCATGGGGTGCTAAGGCGAGCAGGGAGGCCGGCGGTGGTGTGCCCCAGGTGCGCCGCAGAGGATCCCCATCAAGACGGCGCGAATCGAGGCAGGTACCGACGGCTAGCTGCTAGTTGTTGTTGCCCCCGTTGCTAGCTTACTACTCCCGTCTGTGCCACGAGCGGAGGTGCGACCGCGGGATGCAGGCATAGCCTCCGTGGGGTGCTGGGGCGAGCGAGGAGGCCGGCGGTGGTGTGCCCCAGGCGCGCGGCAGCGGATCCCCGCCGGGATGGCACGAATCGAGCAGGGAGAGAAGCGAGTGGGGTGCGGCTCGGTCTGACCAGGGGAGCAGCTCTTTTAATCACTGGCATTTTTGCAAAGAAACCCCTACGTAGCTGCGAATTCAAGTGAGCGAGCGGACATGGCAGTCGGCGCACATGTGGCAAGTGTTGACTCGGGCTAGATCAGCGTGTACGTATAAGAAACCGTAGAATGGACCGTGTGTGACCCCTTAGAGCAAGTTTGGTGACTGTATTTCGGGTATTTTTAACCATAGGGACTAAAGCTAACGCCAGCGCAAGTAAATGGACCTCTAGTGATTCTTTCTCTATACTTTAACATGTGAATAGCTTGTTACTTGATCATGAGAAGTTTTATGAGTTGAGCTACTGTTATGATATATAATGATGCTAGAAAAAGTGATTGAAACTATCATTAATCAAACTTAAGCACTTGCTAGCATTCACACTTCATAAATTATTTTTTTTATCATTTACCTACTCGAGGACGAGCAGGAATTAAGTTTGGGGATGCTGATACGTCTCCAACGTATCTATAATTTATGAAGTATTCATGCCATGTTTATAATAGTTTTATATGATTTTGGTATGATTTGATTAGAACTAACCCGGACTTACGCTGTTTTCAGCAGAACTACCGTGGTGTTGTTTTTGTGCAGAAATAAAAGTTCTCGGAATGCGCTGAAAATCAACGGATATTTTTTGGAAAATATAAAAAATACTGGAACGAAAATCTACCGAAGGGGAGTCCCGAGGGCACCACGAGGGTGGAGGGCGCGCCCCTGCCTCGTGGACTCCCCTGGCCCCCCTTGACGTGAAATCAACGCCAACCCCTCCTATAAATTGAGAAAACCCCAGAACAGAAGAGAGATCGGAAGTTCCGCCGCCGCAAGCCTCTGTAGCCACGATAAATCAATCTAGGCCCTCTCTGGCACCCTGCCAGAGGGGGCCATCATCACCGGAGGCCATGGGGGAGGATCTCGGAGGGGCCATCATCGCCATGGAGGCCAAGGACCAGAGGGAGAACCTCTCCCCATCCAGGGGGGAGGCCATGGAGGAGGAAGCACAAGGGGGAGAACCTCTCCTCCTCTCTCTCGGTGGCGCCGGAGTGCCATCGGAAGGGGAATCATCACCGCGGGGATCGTCTTCATCAACATCACCATCATCATCACTATCCTCATCTCTTTTACGCGGTCCACTCTCCCGCACCCCGTTGTAATCCCTACTTGAACATGGTGCTTTATGCACATATTATGATCCAATGATGTGTTGCCATCCTATGATGTTTTGAAGTAGATATCCTTTGTCTTTGGGTTGATTGATGATCTAGATTGGTATGAGTTGTATGTTTTATTTTGGTGCTGTCCTATTGTGCCCTCCGTGTCGCGCAAGCATGAGAGATTCCCGCTGTAGGGTGTTGCAATACGTTCATGATTCACTTATAGTGGGTTGCTTGAGTGACAGAAGCATAAACCCGAGTAAGGTGGTTGTTGTGTATGGGATAAAGGGGGCTTGATATGTTAATGCCATGGTTGGGTTTTACCTTAATGATCTTTAGTAGTTGCGGATGCTTGCTAGAGTTCCAATCATAAGTGCATATGATCCAAGAAGAGAAAGTATGTTAGCTTATGCCTCTCCCTCATATGAAATTGTAATAGTGATTACCGGTCTTGTTAACAATTGCCTAGGATAATTTCGCACAACGACCCATCATTATTCCCCACTCGCTATTTATAATATTTAGTAATATATTCTAACTTTATGATAACATCACCTACTTCCATATTTTTAGCTCTCTGATATCATGCAAAGTTATCCTCTTAATACCCACAACATAGTTTTATTTCTCGTTTCTAGTTGGAAGCAAACGTTCGGTGTACGTAGAGTCGTATCGGTGGCAGATAGGACTTGAGAGAATATTGATCTTACCTTTAGCTCCTCGTGGGTTCGACACTCCATTCTTATCACTTCCACCTTTGGAAATTGCTACGATGATTCCCTGCACTTGGAGATTATCACCCGTCTCTACATATTATTGAGTCCGCTCCTAGCGTGCCTTTTCCACTCAGTCTCCCATCATACCGCTATTGAGGGAGACCAATCTTCTTAAGGTCAGGAACGAATTCAACACAAAAACCAATGACATCCTCTGTTTAATGGCCCATGGAGATGCTTCCTTCTGGCCTAGCGTGGTTACGAACATATTTCTTTAGGACTCCCATGAACCTCTCAAAGGGGAACATATTGTGTAGAATACACGGCCCAGAATGACAATCTTGTCGACTAGATGAACTAGGACGTGCGTCATGATATTGAAGAAGGATGGTGGGAACACCAGCTCGAAACTAACAAGACATTGTGCCACATCACTCCTTAACCTTGGTAGGATTTCTGGATCGATCACCTTCTGAGAGATTGCATTGAGGAATGAACATAGCTTCACAATGGCTATTGAACGTTTTCCGGTAGAAGCCCCCTCAATGCAACCGGAAGCAGTTGCGTCATAATCACGTGGCAGTCATGAGACTTCAGGCTCTGGAACTTTTTCTTTGTCATATTTATTATTCCCTCTATATTCGACGAGAAGCCAGACGGGACCTTCATACTGAGCAGGCATTCAAAGAAGATTTCCTTCTCTTCTTTGGTAAGAGCGTAGCTGGCAGGACCTTCATACTGCTTTGGAGGCATGCCGTCTTTTTCGTGCACACATTGCTGGTCCTCCCATGCCTACGGTGTATCTTTTGTATTCCCATACACGCCCAAGAAGCCTAGCAGGTTCACGCAAAGATTCTTCGTCACGTGCATCACGTCGATTGAAGAGCGAACCTCTAGGTATTTCCAGTAGGGTAGGTCCCAAAATATAGATTCCTTCTTCCACATGGGTGCGCGTCCGTCAGCGTCATTCGGAACAGATAGTCCGCCGGGACCCTTTCCGAAGATTACTTGTAAATCATTGACCATAGCAAGTATGTGATCACCGGTACGGACGGCTGGCTTCTTCTGGTGATCTGCCTCGCCTTTGAAATGCTTGCCTTTCTTTCGACATTGATGGTTGGTCGGAAGAAATCGACGATGCCCCATGTACAAATTCTTCCTGCATTTGTCCAGGTATATACTTTCGGTGTCATCTAAACAGTGTGTGCACGCGTGGTATCCCTTGTTTGTCTGTCCTGAAAGGTTACTGAGAGCAGGCCAATCATTGATGGTTACAAACAGCAACGCATGTAGGTCAAATTCCTGCTATTTGTGCTCATCACACACACGTACACCGTTTCCATTCCACAGCTGTAAAAGTTCTTCAACTAATGGCCTTAGGTACACATCAATGTCGTTGCCGGGTTTCTTAGGGCCTTGGATGAGAACTGGCATCATAATGAACTTCCGCTTCATGCACAGCCAAGGAGGAAGGTTATAGATGCATAGAGTCACAGGCCAGGTGATGTGATTGGTGCTCTGCTCCCCAAAAGGATTAATGCCATCCGCGCTTAAACCAAACCATACGTTCCTTGCGTCACCTGCAAAGTCCTCCCAGTACTTTCTCTCGATTTTTCTCCACTGCGACCCGTCAGCCGGTTCACTCAACTTCCCGTCTTTCTTACGGTCCTCTCTATGCCATTGCATTAACTTGGCATGCTCTTTGTTTCTGAATAGATGTTTCAACTGTGGTATTACAGGAGCATACCACATCACCTTGGCAGGAACCCTCTTCCTGGGGCGCTCGCCGTCAACATCACCAGGGTCATCTCGTCTGATTTTGTACCGCAATGCATCGCACACCAGGCATGCGTTCAAATCTTCGTACACACCGCGGTAGAGGATGCAGTCATTAGGGCATGCATGTATCTTCTGCACCTCCAATCCTAAAGGGCATACAACCTTCTTTGTTGCGTACGTACTGTCGGGCAATTCGTTATCCTTTGGAAGCTTCTTCTTCAATATTTTCAGTAGCTTCTCAAATCCTTTATCAGGCACACCATTTTCTGCCTTCCACTGCAGCAATTCAAGTGTGGTACCAAGCTTTGTGTTGCCATCTTCGCAATTGGGGTACAACCCTTTTTTGTGATCCTCTAACATGCGATCGAACTTCAGCTTCTCCTTTACACTTTCGCACTGTCTCTTTGCATCAACAATGACCCGGCGAAGATCATCATCGGGCACATCGTTTGGTTCCTCTTGATCTTCAGCTTCCCCCGTTGCAGCATCTTCAGCTTCCCCCATTGCAGCATCACCGTATTCAGGGGGCACATAGTTGTCATCATCTTCTTCTTCTCCGCTATCTTCCATCATAAACCACTCTTTCTCTATGCTTGGTCCAAACATTATAGTGTGGCATGAAACCCCTATAAAGAAGGTGGGTGTGAAGGGTTTTCGAGTGAGAGTAATACCTCGCATTCCCACATATAGGGCATGGACAACACATAAAACCATTCTACTTGTTTGCCTCAGCCACTGCGAGAAAATTATTCACGCCCTTAATGTACTCGGAGGTGCGTTTGTTACCGTACATCCATTGCCGGTTCATGTGCATACATCATGAATAGATAAGTGACCAAATTAATAGAAATTCATCATCACATTAAAACCAAAGTACATACATAGTTCTCATTGAACAACATATAGCTCTCCAGAGCATCTAATTAACCATACATTGAAACTACGTAAACCATTCCAATGCAACAACAAATGCGATCATAACTGCAACCAAGGTGACAATTGATCCAGCGGCATAATGATACCAAGCCTCGGTATGAATGGCATATTTTCTAATCTTTCTAATCTTAAAGCGCATTGCATCCATCTTGATCTTATGATCATCGACGACATCCGCAACATGCAACTCCAATATCATCTTCTCCTCCTCAATTTTTTTCAATTTTTACTTCAAGTAATTGTTTTCTTCTTCAACAAAATTTAACCTCTCGACAATAGGGTCGGTTGGAATCTCCGGATCACATACCTCCTAGATAAAAAAATCCATGTCACGTTGCTCGGCATAATTGTCATAAACACTAAATGAAACTAATAGTTATAAAAGATAATATATATACCACATCTGAATCATAGACAGGACGAGGGCCGACGGAGGCGGATACCAAAACCATCACACTATATAATAACAAACAATAATAAGAAATAAAACTACACAAGTATCTATCTAAATCATACAAGTAAGAACTTTTTTCTTTTAGAAAGAAGATAAGATCAAGAGGCTCACCATGGTGGTGCCGGCGACATTGGCGCGGGCGATCAACGGCGGTGAGGACGGGGACGGGATAGGACGGACCGCCAAACCTAGACAAATATCGAGGAAAATGGAGCTTGGACAAGGAGCTTTGAGAGGAGAAAGCTTAAGTGTGGCTCGGGCATTTCATCGAACACCTCATTTGCATAGGAGGTGAGCTAGAGCACCACAAAGCTCTCCAACGGCCAGCCAGAAAAACAGAGCAGTGGAGTGTGTCGGATGTGGGGTTCCGGCAAACCCTTAAGGTTCGAACACTGGGGTGCGCGCGAAGTCTTTCCCTCCTACCGATCTACGGCCTAGCTCGCTAAGATCTCACGGACGAACTCAACCAACTCGCAACACAGAAAGACACGAGGTTTATACTGGTTCGGGCCACCGTTGTGGTGTAATACCCTACGCCAGTGTGGTGGTGGTGGATTGCCTCTTGGGCTGATGATGAACAGTACAAGGGAAGAACAGCCTCCTGAGGTTGAGGTGTTCTTGTGCGTATGAACTTGTGGGGTGAGGATTCGATGCCTCTACTGTGGTGGCTAGCTCTACTTATATAGGCCCTGGTCCTCTTCCCAAATATTGAGCGGGAAGGGAGCCAACAACGGTGGGCAAATTTGAAGGGGGACATCTAGTACAAGCTATCCTGACAAAAGCGGTCTTCGCCTGCGAAAGCTCTGGTGGTGACGCCATCTTGGGCTCCACGATGACCTCCGTCTCGCCGTCCTCCTGGTCTTGGTCTCGTTGCACCAATATAGCAACCTTTGCCTGATTCCTCGGTACTCTTCGCCTGCGCTGGCCTCCTTAGCACCAAAAAGGAAACAAGGACGCTGCGCGCGTTGGCGCCCGCCTGGTGCGATGCGTCATGGCTCACGTCACGAGGGCCTCGTGAGGTTTTCCCCGCCTTGATATCTACGCTCCTCGTGAGCCTGCCTGGCTAGGCTACTCCAGAGGAGGTCTTGCGTCATCCGCCTCGTGAGGCTTGGACCCTCGCGAGGGTCTTGGATGCCTTGTTGATGAAGATGGGCCGTACGGCCTGCTAGCTCAGCCGCGCTGTGGGCTGCAGGCAGGCAAGTCTGGGGACCCCTGTTCCCAGACGCCGACAGTAGCCCCCGGGCCCAATGTGCGCTCGGGCTTGGCTTCGCGGCGAAGCCAAGGGTCAAGTTCGGAGCACCGCGGGCCCCAAAAGCCTGCGGCCTGAGTCGATGCGTGGCGGTTGATTGGACGTGGGCGTCTCCGCTTCCCCATGCTGCCTCGGCAACTGTTGGACTTGACAAGTCCCTGCGACATGTGTAACACCCCGCATGCAACTTGCCATATTTGTAACTCCGACTCTTGCCATTTTCGGCTATGTGATATGATATTCCCCTCCGTGGTCGGGTTTTGTCTTTCGTTTTGCATTTTGTCATGTCATGCATTTTCATATCATGTCATCATGTGCATTGCATTTGCATACGTGTTCGTCTCGTGCATCCGAGCATTTTCCCCGTTGTCCGTTTTGCAATCCGGCGCTCCTATCTCCTCCGGTGCACCCCTCTTTTTTTCTTTCGTGTCGGGTGTCAAACTTTCTCGGAATGGACCGAGGCTTGTCAAGTGGCCTTATTATACCACCCGGAGACCACCAGTCAAGTTTCGTTCCATTTGGAGGTCGTTTGGTACTCCAACGGTTAACTGGGCATCCGCAAAGTCCATTTGAGTGTCCAGCAAAAACCCCCTAAAAAACCAGCCCAAAACCCACCAAACTCTCTTCCATGCTCTAGGTCGTTCGATCACGATCGTGTGGGCGAAAACCGCACCTCATTTGGAGCCTCCTAGCTCCCTCTACCTATAAATATGTGAGCATCCCGAAATAACATTCGCAGTCTCCGGAAACCCTAAAATCCCTCCGCGCCGCGCCGGACGCGTCCGCTCCTGCCGGACGAAATCTCCATCGCGCCCGCAGCCAATCCGGGGCCGCCACGTCACCGCC